>NC_090998.1:35338409-35641439 GCF_041146395.1 Eulemur rufifrons | reverse complement strand
TTTAAGCTATTGTGAGGTTTAAAGACAATCTTTGCAAAATGCCTAGCCATGTCCCACACATAGTGGGTGCTGGATAAATAATAGCTATGAGTTTTTGTCACCATTGCCTTTCAAACCATGTTGTCATTTCCAAGCATAACCCAAAATTCAACCCTCTGATATGCCAACGGGGAACAATCCAATGCCTGCTTAGTAAACTTCTCATCCTTTCAGGCTAAACCTAATATCCCTTCATTGGACAAGCCTTCCCAAACCCTGCTTCCACACAAGGCAAATATAATCTACCCTCTCCCTGCTTCTGTGATTCATACAATAACTATGTGAAATAGGCGTTGTCATTCCCAGATGCTGGCATGAGGGTGAGGCAAGCAAGGCACCCAGGGAACAGCATTGAAGGAGGTGCTCCCTCTCAGGCTTGTGCAAGTGTCTCACATGCCTTGCTCTAGTCCTGGTCCTGATTAGTCCCAAGTGATGGAAGAGGAAACCCAGGTTTGAGGAGATGAAGTGTCTTGCTGGCAGATGGGAGAGAGGACAATGCCTACATTCTTACTTTACACAAGTTCCTAGAGCAGAGCCTGGCACACAGCCGATGCTGTAGAATGTATCAAATGGATGGACTGAGGTGGTAAGATGGGTAGCAATTTGGCCTGATATTTGATGCAGTAGTACTGATGATGATGATGATAAAGATTCAACCTTTACCACTTGTGTACTGTGTGCTACGCACTCTGCTAAGTGCTTTGCTCACAAGTTTCCTCACAACTCTGTGACTTAGGCACTGTTACTAAACTTTTTATTCTGATATGAAGAAACCGAGGCTCAGAAAAATTAACCCCCTGGCCTGAAGTCATGCAGTGAGTATGTTTTCATTAAAGCTAGATGTAAATGAGAGCTGCCTGACTCAGGAGCCCTTCCATTTGCTTTTACTGCTTTCACTTAGAGTGCTAATTGAATGTTTTGTCTCCCTCGGAATAATCAGAGGTTGGTGACCGGTCTTAGGGTTAGTGCTGAAGTTTAAAAGGTCTAAAGGTGTTTTGAAAACATCACTCTAAGGAGGATAGACCTCTCCTATGTCAGCAGGGCGGGTGCAAGAATAAGACATTCAAGGAGGCATCGAAGCTGAAGGAGACAAACTCGGGAGGGCAGACATGCCAACTCCGTTCTTGTGAAGTGTGTTTACTCATCTGTTATGAGCTCACTCTAATGCAACTTTACTTTTGGTGTAATAAATTGCATTAACTTTATGCTTGAGTGAGTTATCTCTCAAAATAGAAAAATGTGTATTTCCAGGAGTCTTCTTTCATTTACACATGGAAGTCTATGGGAGTTTAAAAAATGGATTTTAAGAGGTTCAGTGATGGCTAAGAAATTGCTATTTCAGTCTTGAAAATTGCCTTTTCTACCAGAAACATTGAGCAAGGAAATCAGACCATCTGATCTTGCTGGATTGGAAAAAATTACTCAGGCGCTGAGATGGTCTCTTAAATTTGATCCCCTTGCCCCTGACAATATGATGAAAATTAAACCTTAGGCTCCCTCATCAGAATACTTAATAAATAGGATAACACAGAAAGCCAAATTCTATCATTTCTTTTAAAGAAGGAAGGCACCCAAATGTTCTGAGCCTTTTTCCCCCTCTCTGTTGTGATGTGATTCAGATAACTCAGTTGAATAGTGTGGTGAAAATTGGGAGCCTAAATAAACTCATGAGTTTAGTATTAACTTACTCTGTGCAAAGAGCTTAATCTCCCGTTTTTCAAACCAAAGCTACTATGTTAGGCTTGATGGCAAACAGCTGTAATGATTTAGCTGCATCCCTATAATTTGGGTAGCCCAAGTCTTTAAGTTAATCCCTGATCATTCTTTTCTTTAGTAGCCACATAAAATTAGTTGAATTCTCCTTTACACATAACTGTGGAAAGTTAAAGATCCTCTCCAACCAAATTCTCCCCAGTATGGGAAAAAGTGCTTGTATTCTCCTGGTGCTTGCCTTTCACCCTTGATTGAAAATACCTGCTGTCAGCACAATTCTTGATCACCTCTTGGTCATCTGCCAGCTACTGGCCTTTTTCTACTGCTGCATCCCAAGCAAGTTCCTCTCTACTTTGCAAAAGCCCCTTTAGCAATGCTATAGAATGCAGTGGACTTTTACTGAAAGTTAGGGATCCAGTGGGAAATTATAGCATAGACCAGGAAGCAATCTAAAAATGAACATTAGACTTTCTGGCTTCCAACTAGGATATAGAAAGATAAAAAGAGTGTCGCTTTCACCCTAACAAAAAAAAACTTAAATAATTGTCAAAGTCATATATTTTCACAGCTGGGCATAGTGGCGTGTGCCGGTAGGACTCAGGAGGCTGAGGCAGGAGAATCGCTTGAGCCCAGAAGTTCAAGTCCAGTCTGGGCAACATAGCAAGACCCTGTCTCTAAAAAAAAAAAAACAGAAATAAATGAATTATACTTTTTTTTTGAATCTACAGAAAACTGAATTCACAGAGTAAACAACTAGCCTGAAGTCTAAGGAAAGGCAGAGGTCTCCAAGGAGAGGCTGGGTGGGCAAGCTTGGCAGAGCTCAGGAAAAAGCTGGGCCACCATACCAGCAGGTGAGAAGAGTTCAGTTAAACATTTTAATGAATTGCTAAAGGTTGGGGGGGTGGGCTAGTTTGAAAATATAGAACACCTGAGTGCCACACAAACAAGGATGCTCTTTTTTAACATTGTTCACAAGAAAGATTAGGGGCAGCTTGGGAGCCCAAGAGGAAGTCTATGTCAGTGATATAGGCCTAGAGGAGGAAGTAGCTACTGCTGTGAGAAAGCCAAGGAAGCTCTGCCTGGATCCTTTCTCTTTGAGGAATGAAGACTTTAAGACACTCGGGGGACAGCAGCAAACCCTGAAACTCCCAAGGTATTGTGAAGACCCACGTGGCTGAGGGACAGGTAAAAGTAACATAACATCTATGTCAGAGGGAAGGACAAGAAACCATTTGGGGCCCAGGACATTAGAGGTCTCTTATGCCTCTTAGACCTGGATGTGAGGTAGGATCCTTAAGAAAGCCTGGCCTCTGAGGCCAGGGACGCAGATTCTGCCTAAGCTGAGGCTGGACAAAGACAGCAAACAACACCTCCATCCCTCTTCTCTTACTGCCCCCGCCCCCCCAACCTGGAAGGCACTGAGTAACAAGAAACAGCTGTCTTCTTCTGGAAGAAGATTAGGTCCTTTCTTTTGTACAGGGAATTTTATTTGTATTGTACAGGGAATTTTAAAAAATGATGATTAATATGTTAAAGGTTCTTTTGGAAAATGTGTACAAATACGCATAATCAGATGCAGGATTCATCAAAGTCATGGAAACTATAAGAAATAGTCAAATGAAAAGGCTCTGGGGAAAAATATAGATAAAGAATATCTTTATCTCTGGCTCATCAGTAGACTGAACACATCTGAGGAAAGAATTGGTGAGCTTGAAGATGCATCAGTAGAAATTACCCAAACTGAAACACAAAGATAAAAAGAGTTGGGGGTTGGGAGAGGGGAGAAAACAACCAGCACTGAGAATCCAAGAGTGATGGGACAATATGAAACAATCTAACAATTGTGTTTTTGGAATTTCAGAGGAGAAAAGAGTAAGAATCAGGCAGAAGAAATAGTTAAAGACATAATGGCTGAGAATTTTCAAAAAATAATGAAGGACATCACATGAAGAAGCTCAGAGAATACCAAGAAGGATAAATTCACAACTAGACCATCATATTCAAGTGACTAAAAATCAAAGATGAACAGAAAATCTAAAAGGCAGCCAGAAAAATAAAGCAACATGACATAAGGAGTAGCAAAAACAAGCATTCAGTAGACTTCTTGTCAGAAACCATACAGGCCAGAAGATAATGGAGTCTTTAAAGTGCTAACAGAAAAAAAAAAGTCAATCCAAAATTTAATGAAAGATCTATCAAAAATGAACACAAAATAGACTTTTTTTGACAAATAAAAACAAAAACAGAGAATTCATTACTAGCAAACCTGCACTACAAGAAATGTTAGAAGAAGTTCTTCAGGTTAGAGGAAACTAATTGAACTGAAACCTACACAAGAGAACGAAGATCTCTGAAAATAGTTAAAATGAAAGTAATATGAGAGACTTTTTTCCTACTTTTGATTGATCTGAAAGGTTAGTGAATGTCTAAAAAGAAGTAGCAATGTAGTTTGATTTAAATGGTTATGTAAAACTAAGATACATGGAAACAATAGCACAAAAGATGGGAGGAAGATACTGAGAGGATACTGGTGTAAGGTTAATCCTTACACTAAATATGAAGCAAGTAGTATTATTTGAAGTTATATATTTTAAACCCTAGGCTAACTACTAAAAAAATTAAAAAGACATAAAAAATTCAATTGTGAACAAGTCAAAATAGAAGTAGAGAGTAGAATGCTGGTTACCAGATATTGAGAGGATAGAGTGAAGAATGGGGTTAAAGGGTACAAAGTTCCAGTTAAATGGGAGAAATAAGTTTTTAAGATCTTTTGCATACCAAGGTGACCATAGTTAATAGTAATGTATATTTCAAAATCCTAAGAGAATAGATTTTAAATATTCTCACTATAAAAAAATAAATATGTGAGGTGATGGATATATTAATTATCTTGATATAATCATTCCACTACATATACATACGTCAAAACAACACATTGTACTCCATATATATACATTTTTATTATTAAAATTATTAAAAATAATTTAAATAAAAAATCTAATCATGGAGTTACAAAGCAGGAAGAAAGAAGACACACACACTTTACTATTCCTAGCTTGGTTTTTTTTTTTCTTCACAGGCATTGAACCTCATCAAATGTTTTTCTTCATCAATTGAGATAATCATATAATTTTTCTCCTTTAGTGTATTAATGTCTCAAATTATATTTTCTGATACTTTTTGATGCTGTTCCTTATATTCTTGATTGTGATGTATCATTTCTAATTAGTTTATAAGTTTATTTACTACAATTAATTAATTAATGTGATGGTTGATTTTGGGTGTCAATTTGACTGAATTAAGGGATACCCAGATAGCTGATAAAGCATTCTTATTCAAGATCATCGCACTAATTATTCTTAGTGCTTCAGTAGGCACTGAGCCCATCCCTCTTCTGTGGAAAGGGAATCCAGGTGGTTTGGCATTGAGATGATTGAATGATTGGGCTGCCTCAGGTGTGTGTGTGAGGGAGTTTTCAGTGGCGATTGCTGTGTGAGTCAGTGGACTGAGTGGGGAAGATCTGCCCTCAGTATGAACAGGAACCATCCAATCGTCTTGGGGCCCAGATGGAACAAAAAATGGATGAAGGGCAAATTCTTGCTCTCTCTCTTCTAGAGCAAGGACACCCTTCTCCTATGTCCTTGGGTGTCAGGGCTCGCACCAGTGTGGCCCCCCAGCCCTGGCTTTTGAGCCTCAGACTGAGAACTATGCTACTGGCTTTGATTCCAAGGCTGTTGGACTTGGATGGAGCCATGCTACTAGCTTCCCTGGTTCTTGCAGATGGCTTATCTCATCCTCCATAATCAAGTGAAGTAATTACCCTAATAAACCTTTTCTCATATCTCTCTCTCTCTCTCTCTCTCTATATATATATCCTATCAATTCTGGAGGGATTCTCAGAGACTCTCTCTGGAGATCCCTGACTGAAACAACTAACTTAATATATTTTATATATTAAATATATTTAACATAGAATTGGCTCACTAATATTTTACTCAGGATTTTTGAATCTACATGCATAGGTAAAGTGAGACTATAATTCTTTTTTGTATTCTCCTGTCTCCCCCTTTAGGGGAGGTAACACCTTTAGGTGTTACCCACTTTGTTGTGCCCACTTTCTCCCAACAAAGTTGCTTCCCCATCTTCCTTCTTCCTCAATTCTAGAAGGCTCTCCTTTGGGAATTTTGGTGCAAACAGAAAATTCGTATTAGTCACTATGCTGAGAAATTTAGTTTCCTTACCCTCAAAAATCTCATTCCAGGATAAATCCAGTACATTGTCCTTCATAGTCAAAATTCCATTAATGAGTTTCTTTGGGTTTCCTTTTTAAGCTCTACAAAGAACCAGTAGAAACTTTGAAATGACAGATTTTCTTTAATGCTTTAAAATTCACATTTTAGTAAGGGCTCAGGTCAGTGAACCTTTGCTTTTCAACTCAACCTATAGTCTCTTTAAGTGGAAAGGGCGCCGAAAGATTTCATTCATTTCCAGAACAAATCCTTGGAGGTATGCCCCCACTATTGCATCGCAAGCTGGTTAGTCATTTCTGGCAGAAAAGAGGAGGGTCTACGTGAGGAAAGGACTCACAGGCCTGAGTTGAAAGACTAGTGTTTCCATTTCTGCAAGACAAAGAATGGAAATACTAGTTCTTTCATTTCTTTAAACTGAGAGTTCATTAATTCATTCTTTCATTCAACAAACATTTTAGGGGCTACGATGTGTCAGGTACTTTTCTAAGGGGCTGAGCATATGAGGCTAAAAAGCAGTGAACAAACACTAAAAGAATCGGCTTTATGGAGCTTACAGCGTAGTGAGAGAGACAGACCCAAATACATAAATACATAATTTAATACCAGGTAGTGATGCGTGCTTGGAAGAAAAACAATGTCAGGTAAAGAAACAAAAATAAAAAATGACATGAGATGCTACTATGAATTATGGTCTAGAAAGGACTCTCTAAGGCTTTCTTTTTATGCCCTCATTTTATACCTTATTTCCTGCCTTTCCTTTTTCCCTATTCCTTTAGCCATGCAGACGTCTGGTTGAAGATTATTCGGGCAGAAGGAAGGACAAATACCCTGCCGTGTGTGTACTTGGCTTGCATGAGGAGGACCAACGCAGAAGGTGCCGCTGGAACAATGATAGAAGAAGTGAGTTCAGGCTGATCAAGTCAGACATACGAGGGGCCGAGTGGTGAGGACCTCATAGTAAGAAGTTTCTAGAGTGCCTATTTTCCTTGAAATATCACAGGGGACTTACACACACAGGAATGCACTCAAATGTAGCTTCCGGTAGAGTCTTGGGGGTGGGGGTGCGGTTATTGTTTTCATTGTGAAACGGGCTCCTTCGCGTAAGGGGAAATCACGCAAGCTAGATTAGTGCAGGGATCCACTGCTGGTCCTGCCAGTGCCCACAGGAAGGCTGATGAAGGCTGGGATCAATGCGAGGCTGCTTCAGGGGAATTTAGATGAGTATTATATGCCTTAGTTCTGGGTTGCAATAGCAGTAATGAGGTCACTCTGCCATTTAAAAAAAAAAAAAATCACTCCCCCTGCCTCCAGATTACTACTGGCTTCCCTCTTCTGGTAAAACAGACATCTGTTTCTATGTATAGAAGAGGCTTTGGGCCCTGAATTATAGTGTGGTAATTCATGCTTAACTGTTTTAATGGCTGCATAGCCCTGAGCCTTGCATCTCCTAACGCACAAGATACTAATTATTAGGCTATAATTCACACTGTGTGAGTTCTTATTGCTTATCTTTCTTGTAGGATACAGATAGCCGGGAACATATAGTGCCGGTGAATGACCAGTATGTTCACTCAAATAACATCAGGCAAGCAATTCCATGTAACATTGAAGAAGGTAAGAGTGTAAAAAGAAATAACAAAATGGCTTTTGAGAGACAGGGATCATTTTTCACAAAGTGCATTAACAAATTGACAGTGGTAACAATGGCCCACAGCCTGCTCGTATGAAAACTTTCTCTCAAACTTTTAGTCCCTCTTGTAAGGAAAAGGGCCTATATAAACTAAAGATGAAGCCTTTTAAAGGAGATTATAAAAGGCATTGACATTTGCCTGTGAATTCACCTACAAATCTGACGAATCTTTCGTGATGGATTGGAGAAACCTATTATTTTCTCATAGCTTAAGGAAAAAACTATGGTATCTTTTGAAGGTTCAAGAACTAGAACTTGTGAAGCCGTGGGAATAAGACAAATTGGTAGAAAACAATAACATTCTCACAGCTGGACCATCTGGTGGGTTATTCAGACATAGCTGTATATATCACTGAGTGGCTGCCATAAAGCACCAGAAGAAGATAAGAGCTGGCATCTACTTCTAATTTTCCAAGGTTTAAATCGCTTTAGTTCCTTCAGTTCTGGAAATAAGGACTTCGTTTGCAGTGGTCTCAGCATCTTCCAAAATGTGATCTTTTAAAACAAATTACGATGTTAGCACACTTCAGGACAAGAACCTTACATCTTCATTGTCAACCCTGTGCCAGTGAAGTATGTGTGTCTTTCTTTGAATAAATGTCACATGCTGCACCATACACTCTTCTGTATAAAGAATACCTTCTGCTTTCATTTACCTTATTTTAAAGAGCTTTCCTTTCTTTAGCATAGCACGATGTGTACAAGAACACTTCTGAAACCAGATTGCCATTGTATGAATACTGGCTGTGTGGAAAGTTACTTATCCTTTCTGAGCCTCAGTTTCTTAATCTTAAAATGGGAGTAATATTAGCACTTACCTCATAGGATTGCTGAGAGGAATAAATGAGTTAATTAAGAGCTTAACACATTGCTTGTCACATGGTAAATACTATACAATGTTTGTCATCATCATAACAAGAATACTAATAATCATTATTTTTATTGCTAAGTTGAATTGGGTGTAGTCTCACCCTTCAGTTCTTTCTTGATGGTCAGTACAAAGGTTCACACATAAAAAAGTCCCAATTATAGTTAACTAATAAAGCCATATTGCGTTATATTAATATGAACAATAACAATAATTCATTTAGGTAGCAGGCACTATTCTAGGTACTTTCCATAGTCAAGAGGTATTCACTAAGTGCCTTCTGGGTGACTGAGATATTGGGGATGCAACAGTGAACCAAAAGACTTGGTTACTGTCTACGAAGCAGGTATTATTAGCATTCTTTCGCAGGTGAAGAAACTGACTCTTCACAGATTTGAAAACCTTGCTTCTTGCCACAATGTTAGTAAAGCCTATGTTATGCCCACTACATTTTGCCTTCTCCCTTGGCATAATATCTAGACCCTTTGAGATTCAATAACAGAATCAAGTTTGTGACATTTTGAGCTCCATGAAGAATAATGCTGGTAATGGGCTGTAATACATTAAATTAAAAAAAAAATCCACGAGTCATAAAGAGGGTAGGATGGGAGAAAAGAAAGCTCTTCTTTAAATAAGAATGCCATGTATCTATGTGTGTGAAAGGAGTACTTTAACCTAGCTGTATGACCTAGTATACTAGTACTAAGCCATTTACACAACCTAGTACTTTCTTGGTTTCTTCTTCCGATTGTTTGCTATTGGTATATAGAAATGCTACTGAATTTTTGTTGGTTGATTTTGTATCCTGTAACTTTGCTGAATTTGTTTATCAGTTTTAGTAGTGTTTTTGGTGGAGACTTTAGGTTTCTCTAGATATAAGATCATTTTATCCTGCAAACAAGGATAATTTGACTTCTTCCTTTCCAATTTGGATGTCCTTCATTTCTTTCTCTTGTCTGATTGCTCTAGCTGGAACTTCCAGTACTATGCTGAATAACAGTGGTGAAAGTGGGCAGCCTTGTCTTGTTCCAGATCTTAAAAGAAAGGCTTTCAGTTTTTCCCCGTTGAGTATGATACTGGCTGTGGGTCTGTCATATATGGCTTTTATCATGTTGAGATAAGTTCCTTTTATACCCAGTTTATTGAGAGGTTTTGTCATGAAGGGATGTTGAATTTTATTGAATGCTTTTTCAGCTTCAACTGAAATGATCATATGGTTTTTGTCCTTTGTTGTGTTGATATGATGTATCACATTGATTGATTTGCATATGTTGAACCATCCTTGCATCCGTGGGATGAATCCCACTTGATCATGATGAATAATCTTTTTAATGTTTTGCTGAATTTGGTTTGCTGGTATTTTGTTGAGGATTTTTGCATTCTATGTTCACCAGAGATATTGTCCTATAGTTTTCTTTCTTTTTTTTTTTTTTGGTCACATCCTTGTCTGATTTTGGTCTCAGGGTGATACAGACCTTGTAGAATGAGTTTCGGAGTATTCTCTCATACTTGATTTTTTGGAGTAGTTTAATTAGGATTTGTATTAGTTCTTCAAATATTTGGTAGAATTCATCAGTGAAGCCATGGGGTCCTGGGCTTTTCTTTGATGGGAGACATTTTTTTACTGCTTTCATCTCATTACTTGTTACTGGTCTATTCAGATTTTGGATTTCATCCTGGTTCAATCTTGGTAGGTTATATGTGTCTAGGAATTTTTCTGTTTCTTCTAGGTTTTCCAATATATTGGGCATATAGTTGTAGTACTCTTTGATAATCCTTTGGGTTTCTGCAATATCAGTTGTAATGTCTCCTTTGCCATCTCTGATTTTATTTATTTGGGTCTTCTCTCTTTTTTTTCCTTAGTCTGGCCGGAAGTTTGTCAATTTTGTTTATCTTTTCAAAAAACTAACTTTGTTGTGTTATTACGTTTTTACTTTGATTTCATTTATTTCTGCTCTGATCTTTATTATTGCTTTTCTTTTACTAATTTTGGGTTTGATTTGCTCTTGCTTTTCTAGTTCTTTAAGATGCATCATTGGGTTGTTTATTTGAAGTTTTTCTGCTCTTGATGTAGGCACTTATAGCTATAAACTTTCCTCTTAATATTGCTATTGCTGCATGCCATAGGTTTTGGTATGTTGTGTTTTCACATATTTCAAAACTTCTATGTGTTTATATAGTTTCCAGTGCTTCTCTTGTTATTGATTTCTAGTTTTATTCCATTATGGTCAGAGAAAATATTTGATATGATTTTCATGTTTGGGAATTTTAAAAAATATGCTCCTGGCCGGGCGCGGTGGCTCACGCCTGTAATCCTAGCTCTCTGGGAGGCCGAGGTGGGCGGATCGTTTGAGCTCAGGAGTTCGAGACCAGCCTGAGCAAGAGCGAGACCCCACCTCTACTAAAAATAGAAAGAAATTATATGGACAGCTAAAAATATATATAGAAAAAATTAGCCGGGCATGGTGGCGCATGCCTGTAGTCCCAGCTAGTCGGGAGGCTGAGACAGGAGTATCACTTGAGCTCAGGAGTTTGAGGTTGCTGTGAGCTAGGCTGACGCCACGGCACTCACTCTAGCCTGGGCAACAGAGTGAGACTCTGTCTCAAAAAAAAAAAAAAAATATGCTCCTGAATGTCCAGTGGATCTATGAAAAGATAAAGAAATTTTAAAATTTCTTGAAACAAATGAAAATGAAATTAATTAATTTCATTGTTTTCTCTTTTGGGTTTTAGATTTACTTGAGACAGTTACCCCTTTTGTCCTTGCCTTTTTCTCCCTCCTGGGATGGGAATGTCTATCCTATGCCTATCCTACCATTATATTTTGGAAGTAGGTAACTTGTTTTGATTTCTCAGGCTCATAGCTAGAGGAAATTTACCATAGGATGAATTGTGCTTTGAGTCTCACCCATATCTGATTTAGATGAGGCTCTGGACTTCAGACTTTTAAGTTGGTGCTGGAATGAGATAAGACTCTGAGGATATTGGGGTAGAATGAGTTCATTTTGCATGTCAGAACATGAATTTGGGGGTAGGCGTAGAATGCTATGATTTGAACATGTCCCCCAGAAGTTCATGCATTGAAAACTTATTCTCTTTGCCTTCATGAGTGGGTTAATGTCACCTCTGCCCTCATAAATGGATTAATGTTGCTAACACAAGAGTAGGTTTGTTTTGGGGGTAGTGGCTTTGTTATAAAACCAAGCTCTCTCTTGCTGTCTTACTCTTGCCCTCTCACCATACGACACTTTCTCCTATGTTATTGTATAACACGAAGGCCTTTGCTAAATGCTGGCACCATACTCTTGGACTCCCCAGCCTCTAGATCTTTGAGACAAATAAACTTCTTTGCTTTATAAATTACTCAGTGGTATCCTGTTATAGCAACAGAAAACAAACTGAGACAGTTATCAATATTTCTTCCCATATTTTAATGCTTTCTCCTGGATTTATTTATATTCTTATTAAACTATTTCCCCTTACGGTACTTTTAAAGTGGGTCTTCATTTACTAACATTTTTTGGCCCTCTTCCCACAAACCTTTAGATTATGTTTGAGAATGCCTTTATTGTAGGCTCATTTGCAAACAAAAGTTTAGCTAGATATAAAATTTTAGCTTCAATAAATGCTGTTTTCCATCAAAACTCTGAAAACATTACTCCATTATCCTCTCGCATTGAGTGTTACTTTTGAGAAGTCTTACATTAATCTGATTCTCATTCCTATGCAAGTGATTTGCTTTTCTCACTGGGAGGCCTTAAGAGTTTTCCCTTTGTTTTTGATGTTCTCAAATTTCACCATAATGAATTTGGTTATATTTTTTTCTTGTGTTTTACATGAGTTCTAGTCTCTGTGAGTCCTTTAAATTTGGCGTCTTATATCTTTCTTTTATACTTGGTCATTATTTCTTCAAATATTTCCTGTTCTGCTCCCTCCACCCCAATCTACTTTTATGTTCTTCTGGGAATTCTGTTATATAGAACTTGACATTTTTACTGCTTCCCTCCCTATCTTTGAAATTTTTCTCTTATGTTTTCTCTCTTTAGTCCTTTCTGGTATTTTTCCATAGAATCCTTCAACCTAATTTTTTAGTTCACCAATTTTTTGTTTGGTTCTATCTATTCTGCTATTCAACTAATTGAGTTCTTTATTTAAATAATGACATTTTTTATATTCATTATCTCCAATTGGTTTTTCTTCAAATTGACTTTTCCATTTCATGTTTCTAATTTTCTCCCCTATCCCTTTGTGAATTATATTTTACATATTTTAAATTCTTGTTCTATCTGATAAATTAATTGTACTTTCTCTTATATAAATTGCTTATTTTTTTTCTCTTATAATGCTTGTGTTTCTCAAGTGTCATATTTTTTCCTCCTGGAAATTCACATTCACTGTGGTTTACCAGATACCTTTGATGATAATGCATACTTGGGGGGACAGGTAGAAAGCATAGGCCTCAGCTTGTATTCACCTAAACGAATGGGGAAAGACATGAATTAGTGTGTAGAGCTTTGGGGATGGCAATCACATCCATTTATCTCATCCTGCACCCACCCTCACCCCCACACACGTGCTCCTTAAAATCTTGCCAGTGCTCATTTCGCAAGACTACCTTCCCCTGTTATAATTTCCTGACCTATAGTGGGATGGGGAGAAGAGAAGAGAAGATGCTCATGGCCAGTTAGCTCAACTGTACCTGTTGTCACCCACCTTCCACCGCATCCAGGATCTCATGCTGCCCTAATCTTACTTCCTCCTCTGCCTAGAGTTGGGCTGGTACTATTGTTTGCCTCTCTCATGGTGGCCATAGGACAGGCCTAGGGAAATGTGGGCCATAGGAAAAAAACACAAATAGAAAATGCCAAACTACCCTTATCCCCTCTATCTGGCTCTCCCCTATGCTAAGCTATCATTTCTTCCCCAAACTGGGATTCAACTATGTCTCCCTAAAGATTTCTTACTGTCCTGGGATCCATTAACCAGCCTCTTGCTTTTGTGGCATATCTAGAGTTAGAGTCAGAGGAGGAATCAGTGCTTTTTTGCCACCCTGTTTCACTGGCAGCTGATCATGCTACATTTATAACTGCAGCGTGGGCCAGGAATACTACAGGCATGTTGGTCTTGGTGTTGCTTAGAGTCTCTTCTTTTTACATTGTACTGATTCTGCCTTCATTCTCTTCTTCCCACATTGTACTGGCTCTGCCTCATTCAGGGATTTGTTTAGCATTCCATGCTGGTCTATACAAGGCTAATCACTTTCCCCCACAGGGAGAATTATCAATCTCTGTGGCCGTAGTTGTTCAAAGTCTAGTCCTTAACTGAGACCATTCATCAGTTGTGTTCACATTTGTCTGGTTCAAGAATTTATGCTTGGGATCTCTGGATAGGCTGTGAATCTCTTAAAGTTATATGTAAAATCTGTGACTATATGCAGAGAGTATGTAGCTTTCATCAAATATTGAAAGGAATTTGTATTTTTTGAAAAGATAAGAATTAATACTCCAGTTATTTCCATTCCTATTTGCCATCTTACAAATGTATTAATTAGAACTCATAGAGGTGTGGCTCTTCTCTATAAAACATAAGGACAGGTTAGATATGGGCAGGAGGGAGGAGAGAAAGGCAGTGAAGAGAGGCAGTGTAGCTTAGTGGTTAAGAACAGGGACTTAGGCATTAGATTCCCTGGATTTTGAACCCTGCAATGGCCATTTACTAACTGTGTAGCCTTTTATAAATTACTTAACCCCAGTTTCTTCATTTGTAAAATGGGAATGATAATAATAATCATTCATACATCATAGGGTTCTGAAAGTTAAAGAATATTAAAAAATAAAAAGCACTTAGAATGGTGCCTGGCATCAAGTATGCAATTGCTATTATTTTTATTACTAAATCTCCAAAATTTCTAACTTAAGGGACTGACTGGAATAATGCCATGAATATTCATCTATGTCTCCTGTATAGGTCTACCCAGCACCTTGCCCATCAGAGGAATTCCATAAGAGTTAATTGAGTGGAACACAGTTAAATCCCAATGTTGAACTTCTGAAAGTTCATTCCTATCTTCTCATTCAACTTGCCTACCTTCTTCTAGCTTACTCTCTCTACTTTAGGACACTCCATTGGATTTATTAGAAACCAGAAACATACAATTTGTAATGTTTACACATTTAGTTACATTAAAGATTCTATTATATGTGAAATAACATTAATTTAGAAGTATTGCTTGTTTTTTTTCTGTCTTACACTTCATGAAATACTTTGATCCAAACTATTCCCAAGCAACTTTGACATTGATGTCTTTGCCATTTTGGGAGTCACTTTCTGAGCTGCCACACATGGTTGTTCAGAGGATATCTTCATATCCATTTAAATTCTGTGAAAATCCAAATTTTTTGAATCTGTATTTGATGCTGTCATTAGAAATTTTATCCCACCCATAAGTATACATTTGCATAATCTTAGGGAAGTGAATTTTTAAATTCATAGGTGAACATTCATTATGTTCATCATGTTCATTATGACCTCTTAGAGTAATTTAAAAAGACTTGCCTCATGAGCTTTATCAGTTGCCTCCCAGAAATAATTAATAAATCTGTGTTAAATTTCTTTACCTTTATCTCTCTTTTTTAAATCAATTCTACCGGACTACTTTCATGAGCATCTAAAGCTAGCACCAGTTGTGGTCATTTGAGGAAAATATGATTTTCTCAAACTATTCTGATTTTCAAAATGTAGTAACTAAAGCAGTGTCCTATCATACTTGGAGGACATTCTGAAGAATTGAGTATGAAACAACTTTTTTCTGCTGGATAATTTTAGGAAAACACCCCCTCCCCCTCCCCCTCCCCACACACATAGCTTATATTTTAGAATATATGGTATTTATTTTTCTTTTATGGGGATAATGCCAATAATTACCCCATTGAGTTGTAATGAAGATTAAATGAGATAATTTAAGTCAAGTCCCTAGTACAGTACCCAATATATTGTAAGAGCTCTAAAAGTTTAATTATTATTGTTTTTTTTTTTTTTTTTTTTGAGACAGAGTCTTGCTCTGTTGCCCGGGCTAGAGTGAGTGCCATGGCATCAGCCTAGCTTACAGCAACCTCAAACTCCTGGGCTCAAGCAATCCTTCTGCCTCAGCCTCCCGAGTACCTGGGACTACAGCATGTGTCACCATGCCTGGCTAATTTTTTCTATATATATTTTTAGTTGGCCAGATAATTTCTTTCTATTTTTAGTAGAGACAGGGTCTCGCTCTTGCTCAGGCTGGTCTCGAACTCCTGACCTTGAGCTATCCACCCACCTCGACTATTATTGTAATTAATAAACAATGTAACACTATGTTATAGATGTTCCCTTTTATTGCCATAGCAAGTGGGAAATAAGCTAAAATGGGCTTGGAATCCTTCTTTTTCTGCTTTCTTCATTTGTGGTTTAGATGCCAGGCTTGTTCTGACTAGGCACCTTCCTCAAGGAAGATTTCACTGGGGTCTATAATGCATCCTGGATATGACCACCAGTGGCATTCATCTGCATCCCATTAGGAAACTGTAAACACTGGGTTATGTTCTTACTTATCTTGACAGATTTAGACAGCTATATTTCTTAAGTCACAACTGCTTCTTGGAGGCAGTTCGGACTTCTCACACAATCCTAGAGCAGAATCCTAAGTATGACAGTTACCACGAAATAGTCTTGCCTCTTTCTGAAATTATGTGGACTTCTTTCATTTCCTCAGCACCTTAGGCAAAATTGAGCTAGTTAACAAAGACTGCAGGTTACTTTTGTTAAGACTTTTCAAAACACAGATAAAGAGAGAAAACAATCTTCAAACCTCCTTGGTAATAACAATAGTAGCAGAGTCATTATTTTAGCACCTCTGTAGTTTGAGTTGCAAGGGAGGGTGAAAATTTCTGTGTCACCCTGAGGGTCTCCCTATTTTTATCCTCAAACTATGAAAAGACTGGCAAATTACAAGAATAACAGCAAAGCTGGAATTTTTCCCGTTATCTTCTTCATCGTATAAATTTATAGATCAATCTGAAAACAACTTGTGTTGCAGTGTGATTCAAGTAAGTACAATTATTGGGGGTGAATCAGGAGTACCTGACAATGTGATTTCTTGTCACATTATAGGAAGTACTACCTTTGTGGTGTATGGAATGAAGGGTACTTTAAGGCAATTTGCCTCAAGTTCGGAGAACATTTCACTCTGAGAATGGATTTTAGTTTGACGTGGATGGTAGGCAGACAGATGTGTATCAAATAGCATCTGCAGCATATGAAAGTTAATTTTTCACAACCAGTAAGATATAAATATAGTAGTGTTTCTCATTTTAAAGTGTCATTTACATCATCCAGAAATGTGATATATTGGGGGAAAAATCACACTCTATAAATAGTAGATTTATACTTTATATTTATACTGTCTTGGAGTCCTCATCTTTGAGTAGTTGGGCAAAGGTGGTGAGGATTCCTGTCTTTGAATCTGAGCTTAAATCCAACTGTCCATGCACATTTACATTTTGTTGTCTTGAAAGCACATTTTACTCATCATCCTCTCCCCCAAACTTGGTCCTCTTTCTGCATTTCCTGTCTTTGTACATGGCACCATCATCCATTTAATTGAACAAAGCATAAATCCAAGAATCATTCTGAACACCTCTCTCTTCCTCACCCTCTCATCAAATTCATCTTGCCTCTTCTTTAACTGTCCGGGTTTTTTTTTTTTTTTTTGAGACAGAGTCTCACTCTGTTGCCCAGGCTAGAGTGCCATGGCGTCAGCCTAGCTCACAGCAACCTCAAACTCCTGGGCTCAAGCGAGCCTCCTGCCTCAGCCTCTCGAGTAGCTGGGACTACAGGCTGGACCACCATGCCCGGCTAATTTTTCCATATATATATTTTTAGTTGTCCATGTAATTTCTTTCTATTTTTAGTAGAGACGGGATCTCACTCTTGCTCAGGCTGGTCTCGAACTCCTGACCTCAAACAATCTGCCCACGTCGGCCTCCCAGAGTGCTAGGATTACAGGTGTGAGCCACCGCGCCCGGCCTGTCTGTTTTTATTCCACTTCACTGTGGCCATATGTGTCTAAGACATCATCAGAAGTCACCTGATTTACCACAGTGGTCTTGTGTTTTAAAATGTACCTGGGATTATTTTAATCAGGTATGGTAAGACATGCAGACCCAGAAATGCCTGTCAAAAAGGAAGAAGTTTACGCTCACAGATCCCTAGCAACAGGAGGCACGGCACATCCTGCAGGGGAGCCCCAAAGAGGAGCACCGCAGTTGGTTGGGAGGTGGGGGAGCGAGGAGAAAAATGTGGGCAAGAGACTGTATTGTGGTGTCTGTGGGAAGGAAAGGGTGAGGCAGGGTAGGGATTGGCTAGTTCGAATAATTTGGGCAGGCTCTGCAGCATAGGGGCTGTCCCTAGTTCTCTGGTACCTAGACCTGGGGTGATGAGGGTAAGGGGATAGTGGCCTAGAGTGTAAGAGAGAAAGGAGGTAGTTGGGTGCTGTGAGCTTTGGGTTGGTTTGTTGACATATGAAAGTTACACTTTCAGAAAAGTCCTTTACCATCTCTAGAAATTGGCTAGCCCTGGGACGGGCAGTCCTTCCAGGGTCAGCAAGGCCCCAAATGTTAAAATATCAGAAACACATGGTTAATATACCTTTTAACCAGTCTCCTCAAATCTACTCAGCACCAGAATGAGAGAGCCTTTAAAAATACAAATATGAAAACGTGACTCCTCGGCCCCCAATCTCTCAATAGCTTCCTATTGCTCTTCCTAGAAGGCCCTGAATGATCTGGTCCCCACCTGCCTAGAGAACCTCATCGTGCACCTTCTTCCCTTTATGAACCCCAGCCACACTAGTTTGCATTGAGTTCTTTAAATGTGCATGTTACCTCCCTAGGGCTCTTCACATGCGGTATCACTCAGTGGAACATTCTTCCCCACTTCCTCTTCCCCAGGGTGGTACCCGACCTCTCTGAAATTATCAGCTTCCTTGGGGAAGTCTCCTCCTCAATTGCCAGCCCACATCATGTCTTAGACTCTGTTTAAGGCTTTCATAGCATTTCATGATGCTCCTTCAGTGTAGTTATCAGAGTTTGTGAGTCTGTGCTTATTCACGGGACTCATTTCTGCTGCCAGGGACCCATGAAGGCAGGACTGTGTGCTCTTGACTCACGCTATGTTCCTGATTCCTAGCTGAGTGCCTCAATAAATAGGAAAGCCTTCAATAAACATGTGTCAAATGAGTGAATAAATGCCAGTCTTGGTTTAGGATATAGGCAATATCTGCAATTTAAAGACCGAGTTGGAAAAACAGAAATGTTTTTTTCTGAGCATGCCTTTTAAAAAATGCTCCAGGTTGATGTGTAATTGCTCTGAGTGATGTGTTATCAGAAGTGATGGGAGCCGTACCAAACTGTCTCTACTGGGCATCGTGTGTCACGGCAATAAGACATCTGACATGATTTGGAACATGAAGGAAATAGATTTTGAAAAAGCATAAATACGTGGAAGTTTTTTCCCTTCTCAAGAGGATCGTCTGGGAATTGCTCTTAATGGCCGATGGCATGTTTTATGGCTGACTCCTCCGGGAAGATGAGGAAAGGCGGTCTGTGTGAAGATCTTTTCAGATTGTACATAGAAAGGGAAATTTTGACTTGCTTTTCTTCTAACAATTTTTTATAAAAATTTAATTATAAAGACATGACACAATATTAATCTTCTTTAGATGTTTATTATTAGGAAAGAATCCTTAAAGAATAAGCATCTATACACTGGATTAGTTAAAATTAGACTTGAGCTCTGCATATTCTGGAAAGAGTGCCCAGATTTCAAATTTTTAAAAAGATAGAGGATGTCAAATGAGTAACTTAACATAACTGAAGTACCACAGAACAGCAGACAATTCCCTGTCAAGAAGGCTCCACTATCCTAACAGGATGTCAAAGCTCTTTGCTTTTTATATCATTTCTGAAGGCATGGTGGATTTTTTTAATCTTTTTTTTTTTTTTTAATAATGCAACTCTCCACTTTCTACTTCTCTACTTTTCCCTCTCCAGGGTACATTTTCTCTTAAGAGTAGAGGAAGCAATATAAAAATTTGGTCAGATGAAGTAGAGAATTGATGTAATTAACTAGATCAGATGTAGCAACTAGATGGTCATGGTGACTGTGGTATATGTTTGATCTGCAGAATATTGTTGTTTGCACTGCAAAGGATTTAAAGTGTTTTTTAATAGTTTGCAACACTAAAAATTATGAAACTACACATTAGCATCCATATCTTTTGTTGAAAAAATAGGATACCCTGAGCCTTTAAACAGGGCATGTGCTCTCCAGTGTGCTAGAATTCTGCATGGCCCTTGTCACATTTCTACATTACTCACCTGGTCCCTGGAAGCATTTGCATTTGTGACTCTTAAAAATATAAGATACAAACAATTGCATTAATTATCCATTTGCTCTGACTGTAAAGAGGGTTTTTTGTAGCCTAATCCACATAAACAGCTTATTTCTAAAATCCAGAAGACCCGCACAATTTACAATGAGCAGAGTGGGATGATGTAACTTCTGGATCACCCCACTGTAAATATATACTTAATACTCTTAGACCTTGTTTTCTTAAGGATTTTAAAACTTACTTTTTACAAGGTATTCCCTTCCTCTTTGTGGTAAAAGAAGAAAAGTTTCTGAACTACCTGATTTTTAAGATTTAAAAGATGGCATGCAATGACTACTATAAACGTCACTGGGCCATTGCCTTATTTTTTGAACACCCTAAGTACTTTAGTTTGTGAGTACTCTAGGATATTATAAGAAAAACCATATATGGTCATGGTGTTCACCTAAAAGCTAGGTTTGCATTTGCTTTGCCTTCTTTTTTAGATTTACTCTCAAATAGCTGACATAAAATTAGAATAATTAGGCAATGGAGGACAACAAGGAAATGAAAGCAAGACATAGATCGGGGGGAAAAATGTATAAATAAATAAAAAACACATCATATTTGCAGCTCATACTCTATGGAATGAAACTTCTAATATTAGTGTGTTCCTACTGTTCTTATTTACATAGTGATGAATAATTGAATTCACAAAATTGGAATTAGATTAATTTCCATTATATCCTTAGCAGAAAGTAGAAACTAACACATAATAGGCACTCAGTAGCATAGAAAAATAAATTAAAAGTGACTTTTAGACACACAAATGTACACACACATACATAAGTGAGTATAGTCATTTTTGTGAGGGACAGATCAAGGCTATATACACTATTAAACATTGAGATAACTTAGAATGCTTTTTAAAAAATATTCTGAATTTAGTGATGTGGTATATTGGCTTGGTTTGTGTCCCAAACCTATGAGGTTCACAAAATGAACATCCTCATCCATGATTCTGTGGAAAACTGTAGAATTTCTCCTTCTTGTGAAGTTCTTAACTTTTTGTTTTAGAGCATTGTTCTGAACTCAGTAGTATGTTATATCTCAGTATTTATTTGTTTATTTATTTATTTTTAGTGACTTCATTCTTTTTTCTCCTTTTTTTTTTTTTTTTTAAATAGGTTAAGGTGTTACAAGTTGAATTCTGTGACAATACATATATTGTATAGTGGTGGAGTCTGGGCTTTTGGTGTACCCGTCACCCAAGTAGTGTGCATTGTACCCCATAGGTAATTTTTCATCCCCTTCCCCCACTCTCTCCCTTTGTGAGTCTCCAATGTCCATTATATCACTCTGTGTGCCCTTGTGTAGCCATAGTTTAGCTCCCACTTATGAGCGGGAACATTCAGTGTTGATTTTTCTGGTCCTAAGTTACTTCACTTAGTATAATGGCTTCCAGTTCTATCCAAGTTGCTGCAAAATATCTTATTTCATTCTTTCATATTGCTGAGTAGTATTCCATTGGGGGAGTGTGTGTATCACATTTTCTTCACCCATTCATCAGTTGTTAGGCACTTAGGTTGATTCCATAATATCTCAGTATGTATTGACTTACAAACTATTCCAACCCCATTGCTGTAATACTGTCAAAAAAAAACCTTGTGTTGGCAGGGCTGCTGACTTGGCTGGGTCCTGGTCAAGGATGCCTGGCCAAGAGCACTTGCAATCTAGTTTCTCAGTGGCTGCTGGGAGCCTCACTGTCTGATCCATCCTTCTGATTGGCCGCCTTCCTCTACTTCTGTTGTTACTTATCTTGTGGATTGACCAGCATGGCTCCCTCAGATGATCTTTGTAACTGATTTGCTCCAGTTCCTACCGACTTGGACTTTCTTCTGTGTTTCTTTGTTCAACAACAGAGTGAAGGGATCTGATTGGCTTAGATTCCTCTGTGGATCCCCCTCTCTTTGGGTCAGGTGTTCACTTGTGACCCAGTCAATTGGGATGGGAGGAGTCATGGAACCCACTGCCCCTCTGCCACAGTTATGGGTAAAGCAGGATGGAATGGCACAGGAGGAAGCTTGAGCAAGGTGACCACTCTGAGTCTAGCTGCAGTTAAAGGGCATTTGCCCTTCCAGGGTTATAACTGGTGGAGAATGTTGCTGGTATAGCCCTGTGTGGGGCTTGAGGAATGAGGGCAATTCAAGTACCCAGTTTCAAAGCTTGGACAAGGCTTCCCTTCACTAGCTGCAGGCACAGCTGTAATATTCAAGTGGGGGTGATGGACGATGGCAGCATCATGGTGAATCAGACCATTACTACCCAGGAGAGGCAGGAATCATTGTGGATCAGAAAAGGCTCCTCTGCTGTGGCAAAGTAAAATAGTGGCTAAGGGGATGGAAATTCAAAGCTCGGCAATTCAGATGTGCTCCCTGCGACTTAAAGCAAATCACACTCAAAGTGTGATTTGTGGGCTTGATGGAAATGCACGTTCCCAGGCCCAAAGCCAGAACTAATGAATCAGAGTCTCTGTTGGTGGGGTCTCCATGCTCCAGGTGATTTGTGTGCTCACTGCAGTTGGAGAAGCACTGGCTTAGGGGACAAAATCTACCTGACTGAAGACTTTATAGAAGATGGAGGAGAGAATGAGCCTGGGGAGGGGTGTGAGCAGGTTAGTTCTGGGGTTTGAGGAGATAGAGATCATTGGGGAAAATGGAAATTTAAAAGCATCAGCATTTGTAAGGGGAAGGTCATTTACTCTTGAGAGTATGTTGGTGTAAATAAGGAGCTGAGCTTTTGGAAAAATGAGAAACTTCTGGAAAAGCACCTTATCTTTGTCCACTTGTGTTTCTATAACAGAATCCCTGTAACTGGGTAATTTATAACGAACAGAAATGTATTGGCTCACAGTTCCAGAGGATGGGAAGTCCAAGATCAGTGTGTTGGCATCTGGCCAAAGCCTTCTTGCCACACCATCCCACGGCAAAAGGCAGAAGAGCAAAGACAGAGCAAACCCACTTCTGTGATCCCTTTTTATAATGGCATTAATCCATTCCTAAGGCCGCTGCCCTCATGACTTAATTACCTCTTAAAGTCTCACTGTCAACACTATCACAATGGGGAGTAGGTATCACAATGCTTCAAAATTCCTGTGAATTTTGGAGCAGACACAAACATTCAAACCATAGCACAGATCTGTCATTCTACCCGGGGAACATCTGAACTGACTTATAAGATCAGAGATAATGATGTCCTCTAGTCACACACATCTATGCGTGGGATTAAGGATGTGGCCCAGGGATTACAGACCTATAGACACAGACTTCATGGATTCCACGCTTCTCAGAAAACATTCTGTGGGGGCCTCAGGCAGGGATTGCCAACTATAGGAAATGCTCAAGAGTTTTTTCCCCAATATGGCTTTCTGTGAAAGTTGTAGAAAGTAAGGCTACATTTCTTTTTATAGTATGTGATTATCATGAAGACCTTTCTGATTTTCTCTTAAGGCCTGGGAATGTGTAGATAAATAAGTATTTAATGTCAAATGTAGATATATTTTTATCCTTACTGGTTTATCAAGTAGGATGTGATGATGTCTGTGAACCAGGTTAGACACCTTCTCTTGAAGCTAGGTTATTTGACAGAATTTTTTAAAAACTGCTGGTCAGTGCTATTCTCTTGTATGACCTGATCTACCTTACTCTTATGGTAAGTACAAAGGATAACAGATAATGTCCAGTTACCCTTGATACTATGGAAATAGACAATCATACTTTCTATGATTACATGATTACCTGAATCAGAGCTTTGCCATTTCTACCAGTTGCAGTTATTACAAATATCTTCATCTATTCTTCAGCAACATTCTATCCTTGCTTGGCTAACAAAATTGATGGACTTTGACATGTAATATTCACAGACACTAATAAAACTGTTATTATAGTCATAGTTGTGATAAATTATTTTCAATGATGCATATAGAGGGATGCTCTATGGTTAAATGCTGTACTACAAGTCCAGATCCAGATCTGTTTGCAACTCAGCCTCAGAAAATATTGATTTTAAATTAAGTATGGCATTTAATCTTTTCTATCAAAACAAAAGACCATATGAAAACAAAAGGAAGATAGAGGTTGGACTTTCTGAAAAGAAATGAATAAAGATGTGAGAGTAACTCAGATAAAACTGGTTGATATTTGAAAAATAACCTATTCATGAATTAGGGAATTTAGATCTTTTAAAATATTAGCATATAAATCTAACATTTTTGGTGAACAATCTTAGCTGATGAGACAGTTGTGGAAAAAACCAAGTTGCATTTATAATTTGTCATTTGGTTTCATTGTCCTTAGACAATGCTGTGTATGAGAGGACATCAAATTCCACTGTTTTCTCTCCAACATCAAACCGATGTGATCTCAGGGTAGCCATCGACATGGCTGATGCCTGGATCCAGTAGGTCACAGTTAATATCTTTTCAAATATACTTGATAGAAACTTCAAATAATAAGTTATTTTGCATAAAGTAAATATTCAAGAACTATATGAAATATTTTATTCTTTCAGTCAGACAGACTACCCAACTACTGACTTTTAGAAATAATGGCTACTTCTCTCAAGTTCTAATGCTGGGCTGGGCGTGTCCTTTGTTAATAGTCTGATATTTTAATGAAGTTATCTGCAAGATATTTAAGGTTGAATGACCCTGGTACATCATGTTTTAGTCTGGAATCCTTTGTGTCAGACCAAGGAGAGATGGAGTTGTCCATTTTCTTTTCCTGATAAAGGACATCTGAATCAGAGAACCTTGTACTAATCTCCAATGATCAATCCATTAGCACTTGCCAAATAAATCTGCCTATTTTCTGGCCATGTTGGTTATACTACGTTAATGAAATCTGACAAAAAATTATTTAGCTTATACTAACTGTAACGTACTGTGGAAAATGCAAATATAATAAAACATACAATAGAGTATAATTAAAAATTTTTTTTAAATTATTTTCATTTTTTAGAGATGGGGTCTTACTATGTTGCCCAGGCTAGACTCAAATTCCTGGGCTAATGGGACCCTCCCAGCTCAGCCTCCCAAGTAGCTGGGTGTACAGGTGCATGCCACCATGCCCAGCTAATATAGCATAATATAATAATGACAACTTGGTTGGTAGGTTTTCATTGTTTTCAACCTACTGGCGTATTCATATTTCATTTGACCTTCTCAACAACTCTTACCCCTTGCATCTAGGAAACTGAGATCCAGGGGGTCACATGATTCAGGAGTTTACACAGGTTGTTGGTCACAGAACCTAAAGTAGAGTCTAACTCCCACACCGTCCAATCAGAGTTCTCTCCATTACTCTTATCTCTGCCCAGCTTGCAACATAGCAATTGATTTGTTGCCATCCATTCTTTATTGATGAACACCATGTGGTGGAGGACGTTGGCGTACAAAGGATTTCCTGGCTGCTGAGCCACTCTTAACACTGGACATGAAAGATGCTGCCTGCCAAGTAAACCTGACCCAGGATGCGAGAGGTTTATAGCATTAACAGGTGCCCGTCAAGTTGTCATCAATCATTGTAACGGTGCTGTTTCATTGTTTTTAACCTTTTTCCGAAGTGTGATGCCTTTGTTATCACTCGATTCTGGATGGAAGAAAAATAATATTTCCCTCCTGAAGAGCATGCTTACTTTATCAACTGCATCTTAGGACAAGGCAAAACCCACTCTTTCCTTAAGTTTGTGCAAAATTCCCTCCCTGACCAGACTGGAGAGTCTTACCCAATTCCATTGAGCTTCAGTGTTTAGTTTCTTATTAGCATTTAGCTTCTTATTAGCATTTATCGTATTTGATTACTAAAATATCAAATTATTAACAAAGGGCACTCACAGATTAGCATTAGGGCTTGAAAAGAAGTAGCCATTATTTCCAAAGGTGAGCGGTTGGGTGGGTCTGTCTGACTGAAAGAACAAAAATTTCAAATGTAGAAATCCATGATACTCTTTTTTTCTACTCCCTTATCTAATCCATCTGCAAGTCCTCATGGCTCTATGGGCAAAATCTGTCCCCTCTGCCCATCCTTGTCTTTCGTTCCCCCTTGGTACTCCCTGAATCCGAGATACCAATACTTTTCGCCTGTCCTACTCTGGTAGCAGCCATAGCTCCTAACAGTTCCCTGTTTCCTTTCTCTGGCCTCCGTGACTGTCCAGCCTCCACACAGTGACCAGAGAAATGCTTTTAAAATTGTAAATCAGGTCACTTCCCTGTTTAAAATTTCACTGGTTTTCCCATTGACCTTAAAATAAAATCTGGATTCCTTACTTGGGCCATTGGCTGTGTGCACCTCCAGCCCTTGTGGCCTCTGCTCCTTCCTTGGTGCATGCTGCTGCAGCCACACACACGTGCGTGGAACTCTCCTTCCCATCCGTGGTAGGCTGAAAATGCCCCCCACCCCCGCCAATCTATCCACGTTCTAATCCCTGGAACCTGGTATGGCAAAAAAAGGTGTGCAGCTGTTGTTAAATTAAGCATGAGATGGGGAGATTGATTATCAGGAATTATCTGGTCCTAAATGCTACCACAAGTGTCCCTGTAAGAGAGAGGCAGATGGAGATTATTCAGACATGCACAGGAGACTGGAAGATGCTGGCCTTGAAAATTAGAGTGATCCTGCCATAAGCCAAGAAATGCTGGAGCCACCAGAAGCTGGGAGAGGCAAGGAACGAATTCTCCGCTAGAGCCTCCGGAGAGCATGTGGCTCTGCCAGCACCTTGATTTCCAACTTCCGGCCTCCATGACAGAACTATGAACTATGACAGAATACATTTCTGTTGTTTTGAACCACCAAGTTCGTGATCATTTGTTTCAGCAGCCAAAGGAGACTAATATACCATCTTAGGGCTTTTATGGTTCCTTCTACCTGCAACTTATTTCTGTGAAATCTCTGCCTCATTCTTGTTCTTTAGGATTCAGCTCAAATATCACCTCTTCAAGGAGAGCTTCCCTACACTGGAGCTAAGGTAGCTCACTCCACCCCGACACTATCACATCACGGAGTTTTTTCTTTCCATCTTTTTTGGAAATTATTTATATTTATTTTTTCTTTGACTTATTATCTTATTCCAGCATATAGAAGTTGCTGACACATACTAGACGCTTACTAAATATTTGTTGGAGGAAGGAAGGAAAAAATATTACTAATTGCCTGGTGATAAAGAAAAATATTTAATAAACATCTGAGCTTTGGGAAATTTTGGCTTCTATGATGAATGTCTTCATCTACAGATAGGGTTGGCTATATTCAACCCTATAGCGTAAAATACAAGGTGCCCAGTTAAACTCAATTTCAGATAAATGTAAATAATTTTTAGTTTAAGTGTGTCTCACAAAATAAATATGTTCCACCAAATATTGCGTGGGATATACTTATATTAAAATTTTTAAAAATATGAAATTAAAATGTATCTGGTTATCCTAGGTTGGTTTTATTTCCCCTAAATCTGGCCACCCTAACAGTAGAACACTCTAGCTGTCTGTCTGTCATAAACAGAGATTGTTATCCTATCAGGAGATGAGAGGATAAAGAAACAAACAAACCCTTTCTTTGAAAGTCTTTTGTCATGTAATTATTCTTCAAATCTTAGAGCCATATACATTATCAGTAAGTTCATCCTCCTCCCTTTGAAGGAAAACTTAAGAAGATACATTTATGTACTCACATCACCCCGGGAAACGAAGGTACCTGCTGTGTTAGTCGCAAGCCTGAACAGTTCCACGTGTGAATCTCTACACATGATGCCACAATCGGGCATAGATAGGTTCTACATAGTGGAACTGTTTATGTATGTGAAGGCAATACGAGTATTTGAAGCATGTTTTGATTCTTTTTGGGGGAGTTTGGGATAAGATTGTGTGCATGCATCCTTTTATTAATACTTAGGGTGGATGAAATACCATTAGGGCTTTCTGGTAATGGCCACTTTGTTGATTGGGGCCTCTTACCACCCATCCCAATGGAAGACAGCAGACCTGTGGAGCACATCCCCACTGGGTCACATGCTGAGAGGGGAAATTGAGGGCTCGTGGCCCTGGCAGGGTAAGACCCTTCCCGCTGTGAGAGACCAGAGGAGTCACACTGTGCCATGAGAACAAGAGACTATACATCCGGGTACAGTGGCTCTTAGCCTGCCACATCCACCAATAGAGAATGTGGCCCCCTAACTGTGAGGTCTCATTAGCCAGACCTCTTCCCATGGGGAGGTGAAGTCAGGGGTTAGAAGAGTGGACACTCCCTCTTTAGTACTGCCCTGTCACAGAGAAAGTGTGAATGTTCGCTTCTCTTTGGGTCAAGGTAGGAATAGGAAAAGAGGAACATCATTGTTTCTCCCTAAAGTGGTGTTTCAGGAGAAAGCAAGTATTTACGGAACAAAGTTGCCAGTACTATTGATAGCTGTGACCAAGCTTTAAGCCTGCCAACAGGAGAGATTCAGTGTGAGCCCAAAAGGTTTCCGCTGGGCAGCAGAACTGTTTGAAGACCCAATAAAGCACACGCTAAGAGTTGTGTTTACCTTGAAGTCTCTTAGAATCTTAAAATAGAAAGTTCCATGTTGAAAGGCTGCCCATCTGTAGGCAAACGGAGGTTGCTAGCCGTCCATATGCAGAGCCCCAAGCTCCGTGTCTCAGTTTACCCGTAACGTACAACAGCGTCTCAATTGTACTTGGTTCTTCTCAAACTGAATTCACCGATCACAATATAGAAGACTCTAGGAGAAGAAATTCAAATAATGACTAAAAATTTAAATCCATCTCTAATGGCAACATTATTTTCTTTTTTAATATCGCAGACAAAATTCCCTTCAATTATGTCAGGAGAAAAGAAAATAAAAGAAGTGTTTTAAGCAAGACCCTCTCCCATCTTTCACAAATTTTCCTGGAATTTGCTTTTAAATAAGACCACAGACTATTGCAAAGACAGACTCTTTTTTATTCGGCACTAACTTAGAATGTTTTGTGATTCTTTTGTTTTCTAAAATGCATTAATTTCACATTTTAAAGAGGAGACTGAGCCCTAGTGGCTATGAATAGAATTTAAGTGTATTTTCCAAAGACTTCAACTTCAAGAACTGAGCCTGAGGTAAATTCACTCTCCTGGATCATTGTTTAATACAGTCACACGTTGCTTAACGACAGGGGCATATTCTGAGAAATGTGTCCTTAGGTGATTTCATTGTTGTGTGAACATTACAGAGTGTATTTATACAAACCTAGTTGTCTGCCTTCTACATACCTAGGGATGGCCTAGTGCTCCTAGGCTACAAACCTGCCCAGCGCGTTACTGTACTTTGAATACTGTTGGCGATTGAAACACAATGGTAAGCGTTTGTGTATCTAAACATAGAAAAGGTACAGTAAAAATGTGGTATTATAATCTCATGGGACAACTGTCACATATGTGGTCTGTCATTGACCAAAATGTTATGTGGCGCATGACTGTATTTCCAGTAGGTAACTTGCCCAATTCTCTTCTGATGTCTTAAAGGAATAAATGTAAATCCAGTGGATGGATCTGTACAATTGGATGATTTTATTTGCTTTAAAAAGCCATAAGATCTAGATCAAGCTGTGTACAAGAAGATTCTCAAGTTTAGCTTCACAGTATGTATTACATGCTGCTTCTGTAAATTTCTAGCAATATTTAAGACTCTTTAAAATTGAATACATTTGAAAACTCTCTTTAATGTATAATCAACTAAGTTTTAAAAGGATTAATTTTTAAAAACTAATCTTATACATTTAAGATTTTTTTTTGTATTTTGATTCTTTCTAATTAAAAAACATATATGTTCCTTCTAAAAATTTCAAAGTATATCAAGTAAAACATAGAGATTTCCTTTTCTTTCACTCCAATTCTACACTCCGAAGATACCTATGATTAACAATTTGATATATATCCATTCAGATTTTGTTTTCCTATGCATATAGAAACACGTATGCAAATATATTTTATTTTAATCTTTATTATGAAAAATTTCAAACTTTAAAAATAGAATAATATGATAAGAGCCAGCATCTACCTGTCACGTAGCTTCAGCTGTAGCTCATTTATGGTCAATCCTGTTTTATACATACCTTCTTTCTTCCATGCCTCACTGGATTATTTGTGAGCAAATCTAAGACATAATAACAATTAATTAGTAAATAACTTTATATTTATCTCTAACACATAAGGATATTTAAAAATCATTGCCACACCTAAATTTTATTTTATTTTAATTTTTTAAATTTCAGAATGTTACAGGGTTACAAATGTTTTGATTGAATGAATTGCTTTTGTACAGTTTGAGTTAGAGTTATAAGTGTGCCCATCACCCATATAGTATGCATTGTACCCTTTAGGTACACCTAAATTAAAAAAAAAAAACCTCTTAAATAACATCAAATACCCAGTGTTTAAATTTTTCCAATTTACGTGTGTATGTGTATATATATATATACATATAAAACAAACTGGAACTATACTAGACATATGCTATATAACTTGCAGAAAAATTTAAACTTTAAGAAATTGCAATCCCTTTTGTTATGACAGAGGGGTCCATTTGTCATTCTGTGGCAAATGTATCTTGCTCTTACTCTGTGAACCTATATCTTTCTCTTGCTCTGTAAATCTGTCTTGTCCTTCCTAAATAAAATTAGTTTCATGCTTGAAAAAAAAAGAAAAAAAGAAATTGTGGTACATATACACGATGGAGTATTATATAGCCATACGTAAGAATGAATCCTGCCATTTGCAACAACATGAATAGAGCTGGAGAACATTATGTTAAGTGAAATAAGTCAAGCACAGAAGGACAAATCTCATATGGTCTCATTCATATGTGGGAGCTAAATATTAAAAACAATCAGTCTCATGGAGACAGAGAGTAGAATGATGGTTACCAGAGGTTAGGAAGGGTAGTGGGAGGGGAAAGGGATAAAGTGGGGATGGTTAATGGGTACAAAAATATAGTTAGATAGTTAGATAGAATGAATAATACATAGCACAACGAAGTGACAAAGTGACTATAATCAACAATAAGTTAGGGTATACTTTAAAATAAGTAAAAGAGTGGAATTGGAATGTTCCTAACAAAAGGGAATGATAAAGGCTTGAGGTTATGGATACCCCAATTATCCTGATTTGATTAATATACATTGAATGCCTGTATCAAAACATCACATGTACCCTATAAATATATACAACTATTATGGACCCATAATTTTTTTAAAAAGTATTATACCAAAGAAGTTGTTGGAATCCAGTGGGACTCTTGAGCTTATGTTTTACACAGCTCCTGTTAATTTATAAAATTCTGCTTACTTGAGGCCTGGCTTAAGACTTCCTTCGTAAATGACTGGTAATGTTTAATATCTTTTCATGTGCTTATATCCCATCCATATATCATCAGTGAGACATCTCTTCATGTCTTTTGCCCATTTTCTGATTAGATTGTTTGGTTTTTTGTTCTTTTTACTATGGAATTTTGAGGGGTCTTTAGATATTCTATAGGGTGCCCCAAAAGTCACCATACATAGGGAAAATGGGAAATTATAGTTAAATGTACCTTTATTTACAAAATTTTCATTACAGAATTTTACAAAACTTTGCCTTTGTATGGAGACTTTTGGGACACCCTGCAGATGTGAGTCCTTTGTCAGATATGTGGTTTGCAAATATTTTCTCTGAGGCTAAAGCTTGAGAGGGCCTTTTAACAGGCTCTTTCTCATAGCAAATGTTTTTAATTGTGATGAACTCTAATTTATTGTTTTTTTTCTTTTATAGATCATGTTTTTTATGTCATATCTAAGAAGTCATAATGAAGTCTTAAATCCCAAAGATTTCTCCTATGTTATCTTCTAAAATTTTTATAGTTTTATGTTTTCATTTAAGTTTATGATTCATTTTGAGTTAATTTTTGCATAAAGTATGAGACTTAGGTCAGAGTTCACTTTTTCTATGCATATTCAATTGCCCCAGGACCTTTGGTTGAAAAGACTGTCTATCCTTCATTGAATTGTTTTTGAAACTTTGTCTAAAATCAGTCGGCTGTTCCTGTGTGGGGTTATTTCCAAGTTCTCTATTCTTTTCCATTAATCTGTGTTTCTGTCCCTCCACTGATGTCGCGTAGCCTCGATTATTGTAGCTATATAGTAACTCTTGAAATTAGGTAGATTTATTGTTTCTACTTTCTTCTTTTTTAAATTTTTTTTAACTATTTGATTTCCTTTGCCTTTCTATATCCATTTAAAAATAGTCTATATCTACAAAAAGTCTTGCTGGAATTTTGATAGCAATTGTGTTAAATCTGTGGGATAGTTAATGTTATATGCAACTTGACTAAGCATTTTTAAGTTTTCAGAATACAAGTACGTGCATGTTTTGCTAGATTTTCACCTAAGTATCAACTTCTGAGCATTTGTAAATGGTACTGTATTTTTAATTTTGGTTTCTGTGTGTTCATAGCAAGTCTTTGAAAACATAGGTTGAATATTCTTTATCTGAAATGCTTGGGACCAGACGTATTTCAGATTTTGGATTTTCTTTTCAGATTTTAGAATATTTGCATTTACATATGAGATATCCTAGAAATGGGACCCAAGTCTAAACATGACATTCATTTCTGTTTCATATATGAGTTCTGTCCAGAAAATATCCAGCCATGTAATATGAAAGATAGAGACATTTATTGAAGAAGATACAAGATACGAAAAACATTGTACACAATGGACATTGTACACAGGACAATGACGACTCTGTCCCCTTCAAAGTAGACACCCTTGGAACCTCACACGGTTCTCCCAGCGTCTCTTAACATAACACGTACACATTCAACATTCTCAGGTGTTCTGCTTTCAGAATGTGGCTCACTTTCAACAGATTCTCAACCATCTGTGAAGCGTTTGTGCCACACTTTTATTTGTGCTGCACTCATTGCATCATCCCCCAAAAGCTTCTGAATCATCCGAGTAGTTTCTGCAGAGGAATGTTTAAGCTTAATGCAAAACTTGATGCGGATTCGTTGCTCTACTCGCTTAGTCATTTTGAATGGGTCGGCCACACTACACATGCTCACTCAACAGCATCTAGCACCCCACTGACTAGTAGAGCCAAGTTGTCATTGTTTGCACATGTGCATTCTAGTCTACTCTCGTTCGGCTGCCAGGTTACATCAATGTCGTCGTGCTAACTATTCTCGTTATATTAACAATGGCTGGATACTTTCTGGACAGATCTGGTGTATCTTATACACATAGCCTGAACTTAATTTTATACATTATTTTTAATAATTTTGTGCACGAAATAAAGCTTGTGTTAAGTATTTATATGTGGAATTTTCCGCTTGTGGCATCATGTCAGTGCTCAAAACCTATATACTCTCCTGGAATCTATAAAAACCATCCTAGAACTAATAAGTGAGTTCAGCAAAGTTGCAGGATACAAGATCAACATGTAAAAATCAATTATAGTGTTATACAGGTTACCTACATGCAAAAGGATGAAAATTGGACCCTTACCTTACACCTGCAGTCCACAACCCCTGGGCCACAGCCCAGTACTGGTCCGTGGCCTGTTAGGAACTGGGCTGCACATCACCACCTGGGCTCTGCTCCCCCTGCAACCCCCCCAGCCTTGGAAAAATTGTCTTCCATGAAACCGATTCCTGGTACCAAGAAGGTTGGGGATTGCTGCCTTAAACCATATATAAAAATTAACTCAAAATGGATCAAAGACCTAAATATAAGAACTAAAACTATAAAACCCTTAGAAAACTCTTAGGAAAAACATAGGAGAAAAGGTTCATGACATTGTATTTGACAATGATTTCTTGGCTTTGACACCAACTGACAGGCAATGAAAGAAAAATAAATAAATAAATAAATTGGACTTCATAAAAATTAAAAACTTCTGTGCATCAAAGGACACAATCAACAGTATAAAGATAAACCACAAAATGGGAGATGTTTGCAAATCATATATTTGAACAGGGATTAATTTCCTAAATATATAAAGAACTCCTACAACTCAACAACAACAAAAACAAACAACTTAATTAAAAATAGGCAAATAACTTGAATTGACATTTTTCCAAAAAAGATAAACAAATGGCCAATAAGCATATGAAAAGATGTTCAACATCACTAGTCATTAGGGAACTGGAAATCAAAACCACAATAAGGTACCATCTCACATCCATTAAGATGGCTAGTATCCAAAAAAAATAAATATATATGTATTTATTATATTATAATTATATGATATAATCTATAAACATATAAAAATATAATCAAAGCATATTATATTAATAGCTAACACATATTTATAAATATATATGTAAAATATATATATATATCTGTACACACAGACAGTCCCAAGATTTTTAGACTTTATGATGGTGTGAAAGTGATATGATTTCTACTAATTTTGTATTCAAAGCATACTAGTTACGTCAAATGTTTGCACATTTAACCTAACTCTTAACCTAACATTACATTTGCACATTTGATGTAAATAGTGCAAATAGCAGAAATAGTAGACGTAAATAGTAGAAGGGATTAAATCTGGCCAAACGCTCTAAGAGTTTGGAATGGTTTGAACATTCTAAACGCTATCTGGAACATTGCTGCAGCATGGGAAGAAGTCACATGGCAATGCATGAACAGTATTTGGAAGAGAATTTTGAAGACATATGTTAACACACTCAAAGGCTTTAACAAAGATTCTGCTGTTGATGAAACAGGAAGTAATAAGATATTAATGCTTGGGAAACAGCTAGAATCAGATATTGATGAAAAGGATATTCATGATCTTGTTGGCATTGAAGCTGATGAGCTTTCCAGTGAGGAGCTGATTGAACTGGGGCAAGAAAGAAGTTGAGGCAGAGAAAGAAGTTATACTCAAGGGACCAAGAAAGTTTACAGCAAAGAAACTGGCAGAGGTATTTGCTACTATTAGCACTGGTGTATAAATATTAGAAGAAATGGATGTTAGTTATAAGAGATTCATGAGAGCTGACAGACAGATACAGGATGCCCTTGCTTGTATAGAGAAATATATAATAAAAAGAAGAAACAATTTGTCAAAACTTGCTATCTTCTTGAAGAACTCCATTCCTTCTAAACCATCGACAAATGTCAATGTCCCAGTGCCTTCTGCCAGCTATTCTTGAGCCCCATCAGAAGAGAGAGAAATTGGTGAGCCTGTTGCGGTAGCATCCCCATCATCCAGCAATTAATTTTGATTCAATGCTTCAAACATTCTTGAGGCCCATTGTGCTTTCAGATGTGTGCGTTAATGGTGAGGACTCATAATCATTCTATTTTTCATTCTCAGTATAATATTCAATAAATCACATGAGATATGTAAAGTGTAATACTTTATCATAAAATAGGCTTTGTGTTAGATGATTTTGCGCACTTGTAGGCTAATGTAAGTGTTATGAGCATGTTTAAGGTAGACCAGGTATGATGTTTGGCAGGTTTCCACTTGTGATATTTTCAGCCTGTGATAGGTTTATCAGGATATGACACCATCATAAGTTGAAGAACATCTGTGTAGTCGATGAGTGTCGATGAGGATGTGAATAAGTTGGAACCCTTGTGCATTGCTGGTGGGAATGTAAAATGGTGCAGCCACTGTTGAAAACAGTATGGCAGTCCTTCAAAAAATTAAAAATAGAATTCCCATATCAAGCAATTCCACTTCTGTGTATATACACAAAAGAATTAAAAGCAGAGACTCAAACAGATATTTACATGCCCAGATTCATAGCAGCATTATTCATAACAGCCAAAAGATGGAAGCAACCCAAGTGTCCATTGACAGATGAATGGATAAACAAAATGTGGAATATTCATACAATGGAATAATATTTGGCCTTAGGAAGGAAATTCTGACACATGTTGCAAGGATAAATCTTGAGGACATTATTCTGAGCAAAATAAGCCATTTATAAAAGTATAATTACTTTTATTTAATGATTTCACTTATATGAGGTACCTAGAATAATCAAAATCATAGAGACAGAAAGTAGCATGTTCATTGCAGGAGGTGGGGGAGTGGAAATGGGAACTTTTTTTTTTTTTAATGGATATAGAGTTCCAAGTTTACAAGATGAAAAGAGTTCTGAAGACTGGTTGCACAACAATGTGAATGTATTTAACACTATTAAACTTGCACTTAAAAACAGTTAAGATGATACATTTTATATGTATTTTACTATAATTAAAAATTTAAAGAGAAATACAAAAAGTTAAATAGACAAAGTGACAACTAGGAACAAGAAATAAAATAGAATTCAAATATTCTAGCATATTAGTTAATGTGGCTCTGGTGCACAAGCATCATAGCTTCCTGTCATCCATGGCAAAAAGGGAAATATGATAGATTTCATAACTTTTACTAAAAGGGGAAAAATGTAGTTCTTTGGAAGAGGTATAATTTTCCTCAGTATGAAATCCTTATTCTCATATCTTTGTAGGTAGCATCAGTTTGTATTGTTTTCACTGTTCACTGAAAACTTTTATGATTTTTCTCTGTCTTTGATATACAAAATCTTTCTATGTTGTATCTAGTATGAGTCTTTTCTTCATTTACCCAGCCTTTACTGGGCACTATCAGTCCAAACCTGTATGTCTCAGAACGGAATTTTCTTCTGCTATTCTTTTGATATTTCCACTTCTTAATTTTTTTTGTCCTTCTATTCTGCAGCTTCTGCAACATCTACCATAATTATTTTGGAGTTTATGGAGCTATTTTCCGCATCTCTTTACTCTCTTTCTTCTGCTTTATATGATGAAAGAATTTCTTAATAATTTTTAATACTGCCACTTTCTAATTGGGTCTTTAGTTATCTAATTATTCTACTGACAATTTATATCTTATTTATCTATCTATCTTGATGATTTAAAGTTTATGTTTATATTATAAGATCCTTAACTCATTTTTTTAAATGTCAAAGTCTTCTCATTTTGTGACTACAATGTCTTTTCTTGTCCCTGTAAAGATATTAATTATGACATTTTAAAAGGCTTAGTGTGCCCTGTTAACTCTTTTTACTCAGGTGTTTACTTATGAGGTTATTTGATGTGTCCCTTTCAAGGTGTTACTTTTCTTAAATATTTAGTGATTCTTAGTTGTGTGTTTGTCTTTGTGGCTGAGACTCCCTGTTCTCATCTCTGTGGCTACCATAATACTTTGTATATTATTTACCATTTATAATTTTATTATGCTTTTGCTTTTAACTCCTGTAGAAGAATAAAAAGTGAAGTTATGAACCAAATTATGGTAATACTGAATTTTTTTGTATCTGTCCATGTATTTACCTTTATCAAAAACCTATATATTGTTATGTGGCTTTGAGTTACTCTCTGGCATGCTTTCATTTCAACTTGAAGGAATCACTTTAGCATTTCTTGCAGACCAAGCCTAGTGGAAATGAACTCCCTCATTTCTCTATCTAGAAATGGCTTAATTTCTCCCATATTTTTGAAGAACAGTTTTGCCAGATATAGAATTATTGGTTGATGGTTATCTCTCTTTCAGCACTTTAAATATATCATCCTACTGCCTTTTGGCTGTCATGGTTTCAGCTGAGAAATCCACTCGTAATCTTATTGAGGATAACCTTGTATGTGAAAAATTGCTTTTTTCTTGCTACTTTCAAAATTCTCTCTTTGCCTTTTGACAGCCTGATTATAATGTGTCTCAGCATAAGTATCTTTGGGGTTACCCTACTGGGAGTTCGTTTAGCTTCTTGTATTTTTGTATCCATGTATTTCCTCAAATTTGGGAAGTTTTTAGCCATTCTCTCTTCAAAGAAACTGTTCCTTTCTTTCTCTCTCTACTCCTTCTGAGATTTCCATAATGTATATTTGGATCAGTTTGATGATATCCCATAGTCCCTTAGGCTCTGTTCACTTTTCTTCATTCTTTTTTCTTTATGCTCCTCAGACTTTGTAATTTCAAATGATTTGTCTTCAAGTTCACTGATTTTTTTTTCTTCTGTCTATTTAAGTCTTTTAATGAACCCTTCTAGTGAATTTTTTAATTCAGGTATTGTGTTTTTCAGCTCCAGAATTTCTGTTTGGTTGTTTTTTATCATTTCTATCTTTATGTTGATATTCTCACTTTGTTCAGTTATTATTTTCTTGATTTTGTTTAGCTTTCTGTTCATGTTCTCCTTTAGCTCATCGGCCATACATAATTTGTTTTAAAGTTTTTGTCAGGTAAATCTGAGGCCTGATTCCTTAGGGACAGTTTCTGAAGATTTATTATTTTTCTTCTGAATTGGCCATGTTCACCTGTTTGTTTGTGTGTCCTGTAATCTTTTGTTGAAAATTATACATTTGACAATACAGCCACCTCTCCCAGTCTTTGCAGACTGGCTCCATGCAGAGTAAGACCTTCAATAATCAGTCCAGCATGAAGACTGAACCTTTTCTGGGGTTGTGTCTTCCCTAGTCTTCTGTCTGTTCTCCCCCCTTGCCCCGCCCCCAACTCCTACACATATGTGGCTGCTTTTAATGTCTTAATTTCCATAAGTCTCACCCCTGCTTCTTCTTTGGGCCTCAGGTGGTCTGTTATATTTATCTGCCCACAATCTCTTTCCCCAGGTGCCTGAAGGGCTTTACTCCTCCTGCAGCTCTCATGTACCACAGTGCTCATTATTGCTTCAGAGGACCTACAAACTGATATCTAAATGATGGCGCTGTTTCCATTAACTTTCCAAGTCAGGCAAGACAAAAACCAGTTTCTTGTACATCCCTCAGTCAATCCAGAATGCTGCAACCATGTTCTCTTTTTATTCAGTCCCAAGGGAAGAACTAGGAATTGGGTGGCTTCTTCCTAACCAAGCTACATGGCATGGGGGAGAGAGTGGGGCAAGGATGAGCAAAAATGCCATGAAATTTCCTACCCTCTTGAGTGTGGCTTTTTCTCGGTTTAGCATTTGCTTGTTTGCTGCAACTTCTCAACTGGCTTCTAGAGTTTTCACAAAGCTACTTTGGTCCTTATGTTGTTATTGATTTGGCATTTTCATGGGGGAACAAGGGCCTGGAGCTTACTTGTCCACCATCTTGCTGATATCACTCGTCTATGTGAGTCTTTTGATGTAAGTAAACTCATATCTTTCTTGAAAATATGTCATAAAGAAATTGAATAAATAAAATCACATCACTTAAGAGGAAAACAGAGTATGGAATATTAATGTATTTGTGCTTCAGAGACTTGAGTGGAAGAAACTAAGATTTTCTTGAAAAGATTAGTGCTCAGAATAAGTGCAAAGAGGTGTTAAAGAAGCAGTGAATGGCAGAGATTTAAGTAGCTAGAGACCTGGGGGAATAGAAGTTTAAAAAGGACTTCCTGATAACCCTTAGTTAAACAGAAAGTAATAAGATAATATTTAGTGACCATGTTGTAACATTTGGAGATTTGCTAAATAGGCTTTGCATCAGTTAGGAGTATGCTCTTTTGCAAGAAAAAGAATATCATCTAATAATGGCTTAAATAAATCTGGTTACTTTTTCTCATATAGGAAGTCTGGAGGTAGAAAGATTTGCGCACTGGATCAGAAGCTCAGTGATGCCAGGGCCAGGGTGTCAGCATTCTTCTAGCCTTTCCCTCATGGTTGCAAATTGCTTCCTGCTGCTCCACAATCAAAGTAGGGAGAAGAGGGAAAGTTGGTACCAGTTATCAGACCCTTCATCAGAAAAGCACATATTTCCCAGGAATCTCCGGGAGACTTCTGGTTACAGTTCATTGGCCATGGCACTGCCACGTGGCCTTCGTTAGCTGCAGTGGAGACTGGGAAGGTGCATCTTTACATTTTACAGGCTGTGCTGTGGGAAGATGGCAAGAGAGAAGTGGGGTGGGAACAGCTTTGACTAAGCAGATCCAATAGCGTTTACTCCAAGGGTATTTAATAAATAAAATCCCACTTGGTTCTCAGGTAAGTAAACAAGAAATTCTATGCCTTTACCTTATCACAGACATCTTTACTTTCCAGAGTATTCTGAGAGATAGGCACATACACAAAGTATATTTCTCAGTGTATATTTTAAGATAATGTTTCATATTTTGGAACAAAAGCAAACATTACCTTTTTCCCTATTAATAACTTTATGACATTGTTATTAATTCATTCAACCAACATTTATTATGCATTATCTGTGTGATAGTAACTGTAGTTGACATTGAAAATTCAGAGATGAATAAAGATCCCTAGCTTCAAGTAGTTCATAGTCCAGGGGTTAAATACTTTGACATAAACAATTATGCACATACAATGATTATTTATCAAACACCATTGAAGAGCATATATAGTGATTTGTATATTGAGCTCTGAAGGTATACATATCCTTAGTCTGGGGCAATCTTTTGAGTTTGTGGGTCTTGATAAAAGATCCAGTAAGATTGGTTTAGAGATAACTCAAAGCTCCTTAAGCAAACTTCACTTTGTAATGACACTACCTTTCTTTGATCTCTGCATTGTCCCTGAAGTAGTTGAAGCCTGTAGGTCTTTAATATAAGGTGAGCTTACCCAGCTTGACGATAATATAGCAGTTTCAATTTAAGTACCAGTGCTATACTTGAAAGCTAAGAATGTGATTGGCATTTAGCCTTATATCTTAAAGGAATTGGTGAGTTTCTGCACCTGGTACACTTGATGTGCCTGAGCTCTGAATAAGAATAAGAATAAGAATCAGAACTGCACCTGGCTTCCACCATAAAAAAGGCAGCCGGAGGCACCTCATTTTAGGGCCACTGAGATCAGCTGCTCCCAATCAGACAACATGTAATGATTTCCCTTTCACTTTTCTGCTTCTAGCAGATTACAAAACGCCTGGAATCATGAGAAACTTTAATTCCTCTTCTTGGCTGGGAATCTTCTCCCTTTTTCTTCACTGGATTACATAATGCCAGGACATGGCATTAAAGCTTTTCTTTACCTGTACTTTGTGACTCCATGTCTTTGTGGAAAAGCTTTCTCATTTAGGAAAGAAGTCCACAAACTCCAGCACACGGGCCAAATATTGTAGTTGTCTGGTCTGTGAGCTAAGTATAATTTTTACATTTTTAATTGGTTGAAAAAATCAAAAGGAGGATATTATTTTTTGACATGTGAAAATTATATGAAATTCAAATTTCAGTGTCTATAAATAAACTTTTATTGAAATATAGTCATGCTTGTTTGTTTACATATTGTCTATGGCTGCTTTTGAGCTACAACAGTAGAATTGAGTAGTTGCAACAGAGACTGTATCATCTGCAAAGCCTAAAATATTTACCATCTGTCCTTTTAAAGAAAAAATTTTCCAACCTCTGATTTAGAAGAAGAGTCATCACCTGTGGATATAAAAATGAAAACTATAATTGCGTCAATATCCTGCACTAACAAAACTGGGATCGTATATCACCGGCTGATATACTAAAGTGTAGGGGGATTCACACCATGACACAGCACAGTGGTGAGCAAACATTTTTAACAGCAGACTTTTTTCAAATAATTTTTTATTTCATTTATTCAATGTGAAGCGCATATATATATGTACACTTATATTCTGGACTGTCTTCTAGGTTGGTTTCTACGGTCCCTCTAGTGGTCTCTAATGTTCTGTGGCTCTGGGATGGCATCTGCGGTCCCAGCCCCCTCACGGTCTGAGCGCTTAGTTAGAAGGACTCTGCTACTGCCAGAAGGGTCTACAGGATCCAGCAGGTTTATTGTTTCCATCTCCATAAATGGCTCTAATCACCTCCACAAACCAATAACTTCCATGTCAACCTTGACAACTATTCTCCTTTATCCCCACTTTCAATCCCCCACCAAGCTCTGTTAGTTCCATTTCCTAAACATCTCACCCAAGTGTCCTTACCTTTCCCTTCCCACTGCCACCTCCCTGCCCAATGTTACTAGCACCCAGACTCCTAGGAAAACCTCCCAAAGATATCACTAGTCACTCTTGATCTTCCCAAACCACTGTCCATAAAGCAGCCAGGGTAGTCTTTTAAAACACAGATCTGCTATGAGATTCCCTGGTTTCCAACCCTCCAGTGCCTTCCCAATGACTGTCTCTTCTGGCCCATTTCTTACTTCTCTCTCTGCCAGACCCTAACCACGTGGTCTCCCATCAGTCCTACTTCAGGGTCTCCATGCACGCTATTCCTTCCCTTCCCATCTTCTTGACCTTCCTTTTTATTCTTTATGTTTTTGTTTTCATTTATGAAATGAAATACTGAATACATGTTATCTTCCAGATACTGTGTGAAGAACTTAGAATACAAGTATAGAGAAGACAGACATAGTCCTATCTTATGAACCTTATTATCTAATAGAGTATACAGGCATTAATCAAATAATCCTCAAATAATTACTATTGTGATAAATGCTAGGAAGCTGAAATACAGGGAGATTTCACAGAGCAAAACAGGGGTAATGACCTCATCTTGGGGGCATAAGGAAACCTTTGTGGAAGCAATGTTTTAAGCTGAACTAGTACTTAAGTAGTAGTTCCCTAGTTAAGAGAGCTAAAATAATTCTAAGCTGATGGAAAACCATGCACAAAGGTTCTGAGGCTGCAAAGAATTGAAAGAGGTCCAGTTCTAGAGCATAAAGAGAGAGACAACGGTTTACAATAAGCTGAAGACAGAGTGGGGGTCCCAGATCATGTAGGGTCTCATAGGCCCTGTTAAACATTTTGGCCATTGAGGAACCTAGGCCTAAGTGTCCTTTCCTCCAGGAAGGCTTCCTTTACTCTCCCAGCTAGATGAGGGAACCAGGCCCCATGCCCAGCTCTGCCATCACACACACATTGTTCCATCGTCTCTCCTCTCCTTCTCTGCTGGCCTTACAGCCTTGTCGGTTTTCCCTGATAGTCCACGAGTTCCGTAAGAGTAAAAACCTTGTCTTGTTCATCACTATTTCTTCTGTGCCTAGCACAGTGCTTGGAATCTAATAGGTGCTCAATAAATGTGTGTTGAATGGATGAGTGAACCTCTTTCCTTTCTGTCACTGTCCAATCATAGACTCCCCTAGTGCTCCCAGAAAGGGCCTTATTTATGGATCATTCCCCTTGATCATTGCCATAGCCTCCCACGGGCTCTCCTGACTTCCATTCTCCTGCCTCTCTAGTCCATCTATTTGAAGATCTTTGTATCCTCAAACACCATCGCTTCTCAGTGTCCACAGCGTAAAATTCAAACTCCTTTTTTTGCTGTCCTAGACTCTCCATGACTTGGTCCTTATCTGTCTAGGCTTATCTACTTCTCATTTCACATACCCTGGGCACCAATCTCAGCAGTCTTCCTGCAGATCCTCGGATAGACCCCACTCTGCTTACTGGGCCAGCCAGGGATGCACTTCCCTCTCTTCTCTGCTTGTCAGCAATGGACTCATCCTTTGTCAGCCACCTGAGTCCCAGAATTCTATCCTTTACTGTCTGTTTCCATCACCCAGTGGTTCTCAAAGTGTGGTCCCTAATACTTGTTAGATAGGGACATTCTAGGTCCCACCACAGATGGACTCAAGGACTCTGGGGCTGGAGCAGGCAGTGGTTGAACGAGCCTTGTAGGTGATTCTAATGCCTACTAGTTTGAGAGTCAATGCCATGGTTTATTGCTGCATTTCTACTTTAGGATTTTAGACCACATTAAGTTTTGGTTAGTTGTTTACTTGTCAGCATCCCTTATTAGAATGTAAGTAGCCTGGAGGCAAGAACCAGATCTTAGCTATTTCATCTCCACCACAGTGAAATAAAGAGGCAATGAAGTACTAGTGTGCCGGGTGGCCAATGCCACTCTTTCTATTCCTAACATAATTGAAGGTTCCTCCTCTCAAATACATTTTTCTTATTTATTTGGAAAGGAAGAGATGTGATATATATCACTGTAGTAATTAATTCATCTGCAACATGCTTGATGATGAATCCTGGACTTAAATCTCAGGAACTTGGTAAGAAGTGTTCTAAAGGTAGACTGATTTGTGAAACTACTTGCCCAGTTTGGATTTAGGATTTACAGTAGAACTTCTCAGACTTTGATGTAAATATAAATCACTTGGGGGTCTTTTTAAACTGTATTTTCCTGGGTAAGTATGTGGAGGGACCTGAGAGTCTGCATTTCTCAGGGCTCCCAGGTGATGCTGATGCTGCTGGTCTGAGTGGGCACCAGAGGAAATTTTAGAAACCGCCTCTCTTCCTGCAGACTAACTTTGTGGCTGCTTCTAGCACAGGGGGACTTAGTGTGCGGTACAACTTGTTTGTTGTATTTGTATCCATGCCTGGGTCAAGAGGCCCTAGAGCCAGTGGTTCTGTGCTCTGGCTCCACATTTGATTCACCTGGAGGTGCATAAAGGAACTAGCACTGCCTGGGCTCCACTCTCCGAGAGTTGGGTTTAATGAACCAGTGACCTAGGCAATGAATTAAAACAGGTACATAAATTACTGTTAGGTTCTACACAGCAAATCTAGGACAAGTCTGTCCTTGAGAAGTTTTATCTCAGTGATAAGATGGTACAATGCATGCGAAGAGGATTTAATATTAAAATTATTAAAAAAGGAAAACAAAAAACAAACCTTGATTTTGATATCCAATATGACAAACCACCTACTTCTTAAGATGGAAACCAAAGAGTAGGCCGGCTCCTGGGTGTACCTTTCTCTGGAAACACTCATGTGTCTAAAAAAGTTGTTGTTTAGAAGGAGACTAGAAACTCTTGCCTAGTAACCCGGGTGATTAGGCAAGCCATCTTTATTCCAGCAGTAATGGACATGTTCAGAAATTAAGCTGTAGTAAGTTGGATTATTGCTCTAATTCTTTATTCAGAAGAGAATAAAGAATTACAGGACATCCATGCCCTCGCTAAGTGGCTTTGCAGTGGCTCCCACAGAGCAGGGGAAGTAGGTTTCCTTGTCTCGCTGATGTTAGGCTGGGCCGGTGGAATGCCAAGGCAAGCGGAGGCTTTAAACGTTCTTGCGTTGATTTTGCTTGGCTTCTGGTGCTGCTGCCGTTCCACAGCAAGATCACACCCAGGTAGCAGAGGTTCTGATTCAAGAGATCTGGGGTACAGCTCAGGCATCTGCATTTGTTAAATATTAAGCACAGATAATTCACTCACCTCCTGGTTTCAAGGACTAGAAAGTCAAACAGATAATGTAGGTCCATTTTGTCCAATACTTTTAAGTTTCTGTAATCAGTTAAACATCTAGAATACACCTTCTCATCTGATGATTACTGTGATGAAATTGTCACTGTTTCATTGTGAAATAAGAACATTGTGGTGAGTTTTTCATAAAGTATTCCATTATAGAAACTTTTTCTTTGAGAGTGTAATATCTCTTTTTTCCTTCTTTTGTTGTTTTTGTTTAAATTGTTATTTCTCTCATGGAGTGATGGTGACAGTGGTTAGCTATTTTTTTTTTCTTATTTGGGAAAAATAAAAGTTGGAAATCTTATGTGTGTTCCTAATTTTGGTAGGGTACAGCAGTATGTGCAGAATGTTCACAGTGTAAGAATGCAAAGGCTAGGGAGCCACCTTATAATCTTTTAACTTCATTCAGTGCTGATCAATCAAACATAGGAGAATATTAGCTGAGGATTAAACCAACCTGTAACCAAGGGTCTTTCCCCAGTGTCTGGTAACATAAGGAAAATATGCCTTCAAAGAAACCCATGCAAATTAGGTGCTATACCTTGGGGCCATATTTTGCCATCCATTTTTGTTGTGAACTGCATTTTAAGTCGGTGAGACTTCTCTGCAGAAGTTGAAGATGGATAAAATATATTTTAGCTAAGCAAATGCAGTGTTTACAGCAAACCACACCTAATCATATAAAAATGTCAAAATCACTCTTCGTAATAGTTAGTGTTATGGAGTGTTCTAAAATAAGCTGTTAATTCCTCTTTCTGGGATTTCTAGCTAACTGTCAAAATAATGGTAATATCACCTGATAGCTTTTCAATATTGAAAAAAAGATTGGCAACATCTTCACAAATACGCAGTACTGCAAAATTGAGACAAATTGGCCATGAATAGATGGCCCTGTGTGTTGTTGGGATGGGCATTAACTCCCTCCAGCCCATGAGGCAGCTGTGGGTGGCAGAAAGCACCTTGCACAGGGGCCGGCAAAGCCTGGGTTAACCTTGGCTTTGTCTCTGGACACCTGTGTGACCTTGGACAAGTCATTTAATCTTTCTGGGCCTCAGTTTATCTGAGAAAAGGAAGGGTTCAGATTAGGTGGTTTTTAAGTATTTTACCAGATCTAAAATTCTTTAATATTAGTTATTAACACATTCATATAAAAACATCTCCAGATGAAAGACGAAAAAATGAGGTGAGTTTGGACAAGTTATTGCTCACCACTTTCTTGGTAAGGCAATGCTTCGTGACTGAGGAAACAGACCCACAGAAGGGTTCATTTATTTGCCCCAAATTATACAAACACTTTACACTTGATATTTTGAATCTAGAACTTAAAAAAAAACTCCATATATTTTTTTTTTCAAAACGCAGTTTCAAGAATTTCCCATTTTCTAGATGTTTACTTTAAGTAAATATTAAAATTATTTTTAGCTTTTAAAAGTGGATTGTTAAAACTCAGGAGAAATTTTTTCATCTGTAATTAAAACGAACTAGATTGAAACACTAATCACCCTGAGTTGAAAAAAATCGTTGAATCTTCCCTGTAAAAGATAAACAGAAACCAATTGAATAAGTTTAGAAACTGCACTCCTTGTTTTTTTCACAGTTACTCTCTGTGCCCGTGTATGTGTGAGCGAGAGGAAGAGGTTATTAGTACATGATCTTGTTTTCTTCTATCACTTTTTACTCACATTCCTTGTAACATAGGAATTCTCTCAGGTCTGTAAAATGTTGCCCAAATGAAATCCTGCTATCCTTAGTTTTCAGATCAGGAGATTAGAAGCACAGAAGTGTTAATTGACTTTCTCAAGGTCAACACAGGAAATTACAATTAAGGCCAGGATTAGACTCCGGGTTGCCTGACTCGTACTTTCTTTCATTAGGCGGCTGTTCTTTCACAGTGTCAGTTGAGATCGCCCATTCTCCTGAAGGACGTGGGGCCTCTCAGGAAATGCATCACTGAGAATCACAGTGTCCCTGGACATGGGCACAGGTGGCATTCCCAGGTAAGAGATGATGAGTTTTGAACAGGAAATTGGGGAGCTTAGAGCACAAGTTCATAGAAAAATGAACGAAGGTATGAGGACAGCCTGCACCGTTACTAACAATCCAGCTAGGACGCTCGCACTGGGATTCCGTGTTTCCCTTGAGCTGGCCACTCCAGATGACCACCAACCATTGGTTTTTACTCTAGTGCTGTCCCTGGGACTAACATTCAAGGGCATAAAGACCTTGTCTTTGCTGTTTTGATTTTTTTTTTTTCTTAGCAAAAGCAGATTTCTGTGTCATTTGTAAGAACTCCTTTGAACAGGACTGCACGAATTGTTTTCAAACAAGTTTCCTCAACCCTAATTAGAATATTGTTTTATTACACTGCACATTTCCTAAATCTCACACTAATTAAATGTATATTGTACTTCATTATTACCAACAAAAACTATCTGCACTCAAGATTTATGGTTGTGTACTACGGTGGTTGACGACTGCATCAGCATTTCAATTGCAAATGCGTTTTAGAGGTTTAGAGCTTATCTGCAAAATTAATTGCATCTGAAAACCTGGCACAACCTGTTCTTACACAGACCGGCCTGGGGGCCCCCCTGTAGCTCCCGGCTCCTTTTTCTGGAACAGCTGCCAGGGGAGTGAGGAGTGGAAGAGAGGAAGAACAAGGAGGATGGATGATGGGGAGAGCGGAGTGCCCTCCCTTTCTCCGAGCTTTTGCAGCAATCGCTGGACTCTATCTGGAGGGGATGTGAAAATTCCTCTCTGCCTAATGAACTTGGTGAGTGGATGGAGGCCCGGTTCCCAGCACTCCATTAGCAAGCCAGCCAGGTGTTGGCCGCTGTCAACACTGGCATCCTTTTTCCTTTGTTTTTTATTTTTAAAGCAAAGATTTCAGGGATTTGTTTTTAGTTGATCTCAGCTGCGGGGTTTCAAGATGTGCATGTATTTGTTGGTGTAGAAGTAGATGGATGACCCTTGAAGGCAACTTGGACTTTTTCCTGCCTGCTTGTCCCCTCAACTTTCCAAAGGGGAAGGCAGGAGACATTAATTGATACCACTCTAGTTAGTGGCCTTGCAACTCAGTTATTTGACATTTCTGCTTTGTGAGTTTTTATTGAACTCTATCTAGGTGCATGAAAGAGCAGTTTTCCAAAGAAAAAACAGGAGAGGTTACCTTTTAGTTTACCGGGAAGGTCTTGGTAATAGATTAGGAACTCTTTCGGCTTACCCTGAACACTGAGAAGCAAGAGAATCCCTGTTGAATTCAGGGGCCATTTGGTTTCAAAGAGCAGAAACTAGTGGACACCAGCTTAAGTAAATGGAACGTAAGAGCTGGAACCTAATGAGAATTTGCAATGGTAAGCTGGGAAGTCTTCAGAACCAAGATTCCTGTTCTTTTCATGTCTCTCTTGCCCACAGTTAGCTGCTTCTCTGTCTCTCCACAGTGTATTATTTCATTTCTGCTGCTTCTTAGGCATCTGCTTTACCCTCTGCTTGTTGCTGTGGCCTGGTTTACCTGTCCACATGGTCCCCAAACTGTCCCAACCTTGAAAGTCTATATGACTCTTCAGTTCTGGTTTTGTGGTTTCAGTTTAAATTAACAAGAGAGGCTCTTACTCAGCTTGGGTCAGATGTCCAGCCCTGTCAAATCAGTTTTGATGGCCGTGGCAGCACCATGACCACTAGATATGTTACTTTTGCAGAGTCTATGAGAGTGGCATTGGCAAAGAAGAGAGTGTGGGCTGGTCACCCAGGCGCCCATCCTAATTGTGATATGGTGGGACACAAGGCTTTACATAATGCAAATATGTATATCTGTGTATGTATATATGTGTGTTTATATGTATGGAAATGGCTTAATGACAGGTATTATCCTTTGTGAAAAATGGCTAATGTAAAATAGTTTAATTCGATGGTTCATAAGCATTAGAGGACGTAAATATCCTTGGAAAGCCTGTTAAAAATGCAGATGTCAGGGCTCCATTCAGAGACCCTGATTGAGTGGGATAGCAAACAGGTATCGGTACTGCTTAATAAGCCCTGCAGGTGAGTTCAATGAAAGTGGTCCACATACCTCTCTTTGAGGAGCGTTGGTTTCTTAGCTGATTCTTAAAATGTGTTCAAGTGTAATAAATGATCAGTGGTGAAGAATTTCTTTGATGGTACTTAGTTATGTGACAAGGACTTCTGGCTCCCCCATAGTGACTGGGACAGCTTAGGTAGCAAGAATGAATTCCTTCCCATGTGTAAGCTTTGACTGGGATTTAGTGACACGCAGGTATAAACAGTGGAGGAGCCTGTTCAAAGAATCCCCACGTGTTTTCGTTTCCCTCGGTGTAGTTGCTGTCTGTAAAATGAAAGGTAAGTTAATTATAAAATAACACGGTCGTACTAGTAATGCCACAACAGTCAGCACTACAGTGAAACATGCCAGGATTGATTACATTAGCTTGCCTGGGAGGATTGATACTGAACTGTCAGGAGTGACATGAAAGAAATTTCAGTGCTATTAGACCTACCTCACAGGGGCATCATCACAGGAGATAATTTAACTTCTTTCATCTTTGTTTCCAAGGTTTCATACCTTGCTGGAAATGCTAATTTTAAAGAGCACAGATTTGTAGTTTTTCATCCCCAAAGTTAAAAATACTCTCCACATTTGCAAGCTTGCTGTTTCAGGTCTGCTTCAGAATAGTTTCAGGTTTGCTGTTGGGACAAATACCTCTTCCGAAATCCCACGGTTCAGCATGTTTTATTGTGTAGAAAAAACAAAGCAGTTGAGGAAGAATGAAATGAGAAAGAAATTAAGACACGAGGTTTGTACAGCCAGTACATCGACCTCCTTCCTCATGAGGCACAGAGGGTGGTTTTTCCAGGCACACGTGGGCACGTGGCACCTGTGTTCATTTAAATGATTACACATTCAACCAGATTTGAATGTGTGATGTGCAATCATTTGAATAGCTCATTATACATTAAAATAAACTGACACAAACACAACTCGTTCTCTGCTGCTTTTGAGAAACTACGTAAATTAAATGAAATGAAGGTGATGTTAGCTGAAGATTTGACATACAAAAGAGTCAGAAAATTCAGAATTATGTCTTTGACCGTGATCAAATAGCTTTCAGTCCTACTGTGCAATTAGAAAAGCAGCAACAGGAAGGATGATGTCTACCCTCTGCCTTGGACCACCACTCTCCGGGCCCCTAGACCATTCATTTCATGCTGGGCTTTGGGCACTAGCCCAAAGGACCATGTTGCATAAAGGGAAACAGGAGGGAAAAACAGTTAAAAAAAAAAGCAAGTGAAAAGAGAGAATGTAGTCCTCAGGGTAAGTGCCTGTATTTCTCCCACCTCACCCATTATGATGTGGTCACTGTCTGCTCTTTGTTTTTGCTTCTGTTTTTGAAAATACTTAATGATTTTTATAACCCACTTGAGTGGGTTCTGACCCCATCAAGCCACTGATACTGTGTTTTTCAAAGTTTATCATCTTGCCAAATCCAAATGTCTTGACTTTCTTGACCTGTGTGCATCTCCTCCTTCCCTGATTAATGTCTAAATGACTGGCAAATGCCAGAGCTTGGTTTTGGATGGGCTGGCTTCTTTTCTCTCTTTAGGTGATCACATCCAGTCTTGCATATGTATGCAGATGAATCCGAATTTATATATCCACGTCTCACAGCATCCCTGAACTCCATGTTTGTATATCCAGTGCATACTTGATGTCCTCATTTGAAAGACTTATAAATATCTGAGACTTAACATGGTGAAAACACTCTTAATTTCACACTGACCTCTTCTACTTATAGTATCATCTCCATCTACCTAGTTGCTCAGACAAAAAATGAGCTCTTCTCATCTCCTGTCTTTCCTTCTCTTCACCCCACATCCAAATCCAGTTCATTAACAAGTCTACTCAAGACTGCATCCAAAATGTTTCCCAAATCCATCAGGTGCCAACCACCATCATCCCTCACCTTGATGACTTTGCTAGCTAACAGGTTTCTCTGCTTCCAGTAGTACAATATTTTTTTCCTCCAATTTTCCCTCTCTTTACTGACATCACCCTTGTCAATCCACCATTGTATTTTTCCTGGCTTCTATAGTTGTCTCTCAGCTGATCTCCTAACTCAGCAACCAAGGGCATCCTCTAAAAATACAAATCAAGGCTGGGTGCCATGGCTCATGCCTATAATCCTAGCACTTTGGGAGGCTGAGGCAGGAGGATCACTTGAGGCCAGGAGTTTGAGACCAGTCTGGGCATCAAAGCAAGAACCCATCTCTACAAAAAATAACAAAAACATTAGCCAGGCATGGTGGTGTGCACCTGTAGTCCCAGCTACTCAGGAGTCTGAGGCAGGAACGCTGCTTGAGCCCAGGAATTTGAGGTTGCATCACCACTGCACTCCAGCCCAACGTTGTCTCCAAAAAATAAATAAATCAGATTTGACAATTTCTGTAATAGCTTCCTATTAATTTAGAACAAAATTCAAAATTATCACAGGCTACAAAGCCTTAAAAGACCTCTTTCTAAATTATATGACCACATTTCTACAATTCTTAATCTCACAGAATGTTCTTTTAAAAACCTAATTAGATTTTGTTGTTCCTCAGATTAAAAACTGTCAAAGTCTAGTAATTTTTACCACATTGGACAATGTTATATCTGTTAAGAATATTTTTGGCTCCAAGTAATGGAAAAACTGACTAATGGTGCCTTAAACAAAAAGCGATTTATTTTTCTCACAGAACAAGAAATTCTGAGTAGGCAGTCGGTGGTATTGGTGTAGCTGTTTCGTGATTCCACAAGGTGCTCAGAGTCTTCCTGTTTTCTCTTAGCATGTTGGCATTTTACCTTATGCTTGTTGCCTCATTACCCCAGGATGGCTCTTAAAGCTCCAGACATCACATCTACATCATCTGTGTTCAAGAAAACAAAAAGGTAGAAAAGATAAGAGCTGTACTAGCAAACTCATTCCTGTTCCAGCGCCTTTTCACTTATCATTTCTTCCAGCTGGACTGTGTTTCCCCCGGAAGTCATACAGTTTGCCCCGTGTAACTATTCAGTTCACAGCACAAATGTCATTTCAGAGAAGCGAGTTATTAATCCAAACTAGTACCTTCTTGTTTCTCCATCACTACCTGTTTTTTGTTTTTGTTTTTGTTTTTCTTATAGAAATTTGTATTAGTTTGCTAGGGCTTTTATAACAAAGTATTACAAACTGGGTGGCTTAACCGAAATGTGTTGTTTCACAGTTCAGGAGGCTAAAAGTCTGAGATCAAGGTGTTCGCAGGGTTGGTACCTTACGAGAGCTGCAAAGGAAGGATCTGTTCCAGGCCTCTCTCCCCGGCTTGTACATGGTTTGTCTTCCTTCTGTCAGTTTCCGTGTCCAAATTCTCTCCTCTCATAAGAGGGTCCACATTAATGACCTCTTTTTAATTTGATTACCTCTATATAGACCCTATGCCCAAATAAGGTCTCATTCTGAGGTACTGTGGTTAGCATTTCAAAACATGAATTGGGGGGGAAGGGCACAACTGCATAACAAACTCGGTAAATGTGTGCTGGATGAATGGATGAATTTTAATCACAGCCACCGTGCACTGAGTGTTTACAGTGTGCCAAATGCCACATGATGCGCTTTATCCTATCTCCTTTAATCCTCACAATAACCCAATGAAGTAGGTATATGTATATTCCCTTTTACAAATGAGGAAACCTAACTCAACATAAAGTGAGTAGAATCATGGTGCAGAGAGAGCAGGATAGTAGTATACTGGAGGCAAGAAAGACAATAAAGGCTGGGATGTCTCCAGCAAAACAATGGGGAAATGTTCTTTGAGACAGCTTTATTGTCTTTGATTTGTCATATCGAATGATGAGACAACAAGACTGAAATAGAGTCATGACAGAGTTGGCAAACTCTTTTCTATAAAGAGCCAGATAGTACATATTTTAGGTGTCCAAGTCACATGGTCACAACTACTCAACTCTGCCAGTGTAGTGGGGAAGCAGCCATAGGTAATAATGACTATGATTGTGTTCCGATAAAACTTTATCGGTATACCTCTGAGATATTGTGAATTTAGTTCCAGACCACTGCAATAAAACAAACATTGCAATAAAACGAGTCACATCAAATTTTTGGTTTCCCAGTGCGTATAAGTTTTATAAGTTATGTGTACACTATACTGCAATCTGTTAAATGTGTAATAGCATTATATCTCAAAAATGTGCACACCTTAATTTTTAAAATACTTTATTGCTAAGAATTGTGAACAATTATCTGAGCCTTCAGCAAGTTGTAATCTTTTTTGCTGGTGGAGGGTTTCACCTCAATGTTGGTGGCTGCTGAATGATCAGGGTGGTGGTTGTTGAGGGTTGCGGTGGCTGTGGCAATTTCTTAAGACAACGATGAAGTTTGTCACATTGATTGACTCTTTCTTTCATGAAAGATTTCTCTGTAGCATGTGTTGCTGTTTGATAGCATTTTACCCACAGTAGAACTTCTTTCAAAATTGGAGTCAATCTTTTCAAATCCTGCTGTTGCTTTATCAACTAAGTTTATGAACTATTCTAAATACTTTGTTGTCATTTTAGCAATGTTCACAGGGTCTTCCTTAGGCTTAGGTTCTATCTCAAAAAACCACTTTCTTTGCTCATCCATATGAAGTAACTCCTCATCTGTTCAAGTTTGTTCATGAGATTGCAGCAGGTCAGTCATATCTTCAGGCTTCACTTCTAGTTCTCTTGTTATTTCCTCCACATCCACAGTTACCTCCTCCACTGAAGTCTTGAACCCCTCAAAGTCATCCATGAGGGTTGGAATCAACTTTTTCCAAACTCCTGTTAACATTGATATTTTGACCTCCTCCCATGAATCATGAATATTCTTAATGGCATCTAGAATGGTGAATCCTTTCCAGAAGATTTTCGATTTACTTTGTCCAGATCCATCAGGGCAATCGCTGTCTATGGCAGCTATAGCCTTATAAAATGTATTTCTTCATTTATAGGACTTGAAAGTCAAAATGACTCCTTGACCCTTGGGCAGCAGAGTGGATGTTGTGTTAGCAGGCACGAAAGCAACAGCATTCATTTCCTTGTAAATTTCCATCAGAGCCCTTGGGTGACCAGGTACATTATCAATAAGCAATAGTATATCAAAAGGAACCTTTTTATCTGAGCAGTAGTTCTCAACAGTGGGCTTAAAATATTTAGTAAACTATGCTATAAACAGATGTGTTGTCATTCAGGCTTGGTTGTTCCATTTCTAGAGCATAGAAAGAGTAGATTTAGCATAATTCTTAAGGGCCCTAGGATTTTTGGACTGGTCAATGAACATTGGCTTCAACTTAAAGTCACCAGCTGCATTAGCCCTTAACAAGAGAGTCAGCCTGTTCTTTGAAGCTTTGAAGCCAGGCGTGGACCCCTCTCTAGCTATGGAAGTTCTAGATGGTTTCTTCTTGTAATAGAAAGCTGCTTTGTCTATGTGGAAAATCTGTTATTTAGTGTAAGCCACCTTCATCCATGACCTTAGCTAGATCTTTTGGATCACTTGTTGCAGCTTCTATAGCAGCACTTGCTGCTTCACCTTACACTTTTATGTTATGAAAATGGCTTCTTAGACCCAATCAGCCAACCTCTGCTAGCATCTACCTTTTCTTCTGTAGCTTCCTCATCTCTCACAGCCTTTATAAAATCGAAAAGAGTTAGGGCCTTGCTCTGGATTCGGCTTTGGCTTACAGGAATGTCGTGGCTGTTTTGATCTTCTATCCAGATCACGAAAACTTTGCCCATATCAGCAATTAGGCTGTTCTTCTTTCTTATCATTTGTGTGCTCACTGGAATAGTACTTTTAATTTCCTTCAAGAACTTTTTCTTTTCATTCACAACTTGGCTAACAGTTTAGTGCCTGAGGTCTTAGCTTTCTATGTTGGGTTTCGACATGCCTTCCTTACTAAACTTAATCGTATCTAGCTTTTGATTTAAAGTGAAAGACATGTGACTCTTCTTTTCACTTGAACACTTAAAAGCCATTGTAGGGTTATTAATAATTGGCCTAATTTCAATATTGTGTCATGAAATAGAAAGGTGCTAGGAGAGGAAGAGAAATGGGAGAACAGCCAGTTGATGGAGCAGTTGGAACACAACATTGATTAAGTTTGCTGTCTTATATGGGTGTGGTTTGTGGTACCTCAAAACAATTACAATACTAACATCGAAGATCACTGATCGCTGATCACCATGAGAAATAATAATAATGAAAAAATTTGAAATGTAAGAATTACCAAAATGTGACACAAAGGCACAAAGTGAACACATGCTGTTGGAAAAATTGGCACCAATAGACTTGATCAATGCAGGGTTTCCACAAACTTTCAATTTGTTAAAAAAAAAAAGAAAAAAAAGAAACATCTGTGAACCTCAATAAAGTGAAGGGCAATAAAATGGGGTGTGCCTATATTTACAAGTGTTGATGGCTAGCCAGATTTACCTTATGGGGTATAGTTTGCTGAAAGCCTGGGTTAATGACCTTTTCACTTTGATACTCTTTGTTTTCCTAAATGTAAATTAATTTTGTGAATTTAGAAAAACTGTGCTGACCTGCTGTCTTTGCCATGGGCAGCATTTACTTCCCTGTTTTGGATAGAACTGTACTCAAAGACTAAGAGATACCCAAGATGATGTCCTCTAGAACTGCAGTCCCCAACCCCCAGGCCATGGCCCGGTACCAGGCTATGTATCACTGCCTGGGCTCTGCCCCATCCCCTCAACCCTCATGTGTGGAAAAATTGTGTTCCATGAAATGGGTCCCTGGTATCAAAAAGGTTGGGGACCACTCTAAAATGTTCTCTCCTCTGGGATATTCTTCTCTGACACCTCGTGCTGAAATGTGAGCTTATTTCTTCAGTAAGGTGGGAGGAGCGGAGAGATCAAAGGGACAGAGGTGTAGAACCTGTCAATCCAGCGTTTCATTCCTGGCTCATTTCCAGGGATGGAAAAACATCTGGCATTGGTGCCAGTTATTCCAATTCTCTGTGACTTTTCTCTCCTGATAAGGTCAGAAAACAAATCTTACTTATCTATGACATAGTCCACCTTAGAGATAATCTGGATAAAATAGTTTATAAATGAGCAAGGTAAGAGTAGCCTATTTAGGAGTGCTGAAGAATTCTTCCCAATTACCTAAACATTTAAATTGTATTTTCAACTTGCAATCCTTGTGTCCTTTATCAGCCTTTGATGAGTTTCTTGTATTTTCTCCTTAAGGACTCACTCGGTACCCGCCCCCCCCGCCCCCCGCCTTCTTACTATCTTTTCTGTCCCACTCTGGTCCTGGGAGCCTGGGAGTTCTTCTTTTCTCAGGTCTGGACTTCTTTGGTGTTAGTTCAGAACATAATGGAGCTTCTCATCAGCCCCACCCTCCAGCCCTTAGTGGCAATGTCCTTGTGAGCCCACACCCATCTACTTTTAAGTAGTTTCCTACCAAAGCAACTCGGAATAAAGAGATAACAGAAATGAACACGTGAGTTAATTATATGTCTGATAAAGATTTTATAATAGCGATTCTGGTCTACTCCTCCATGTCTTGATTTTCTAAGGAAGAAAACCTTATTTTTTTCCTTATTACAGTAACAGATGGGCCTCTGTTTTGGCAATATGGCAGAATAAATATCCTGGAAATGCACCTAATACAAAACTCCTAGGAATGCTAGATAAAATATAACAAACATCCTATAAACACATAGCTGAAATTATAAGAATATAAGAGAAATATCCAGAGGCCAAAATTAGGGAGGGAGCTGGAAACTTGTGTTCAAGTTCATCCTGAAGCACTGGTTTCCAAGGGACATTTGTCAATTTTAATAACCAAGAGGCCTTCCTTCGAATGGCTGAACAGGAGGTAGGAGATGAGGCTTTAGATCCACAGAGAGTTGGAATTTAGAGACCCCCCTAAAGCCAGGAAGGACCTCAAGGGATAGATACATCTTGAGTAAAAGAATAGACTAGAAAAATTCCGGCTGTTGGCAAAGAGATGACAGAGACACTTGTCCCTTATGGCCTATGCTCTGGGTTGGAAAAAAGGCCTTCTCTGATGTTATCAAGGCCTTTCCCATGTGTGGATTTTGGATTAGAATTGACAGTACCTGAATCTCTAGGAAATCCTAGTTTGAGAAACTAAAGTGGTCCTTGTTTGGAGGACCCCAGGACACCTGTGAGAAGCATATGCACATCTCCCATGGAGGCTTGTCCCATACTCAGTCTCTGCAGGATTCTTGTAGATGAAACCCCAAATATGACTTCTGAGTTCAAAATTTTGAAACACACAGGAAATGAACCATTATATGTGACAGTGTTAACAGAAGCAAAAGCAAAATTAGATACACAAGACCTTCTGATATAGGAGCTATTAGATATAGAATATAAATTAAGGTTTAATATGTTGAAAGAGATGGAAGATGTGACAAATAGGTGAATGGAACAGGATATTATAAAGAAAAACAAGGCAAATCTGAAAAAGAACCAAGTAGACCTTCTAAACATAAGAAAGTAATCATCAAAATTAAGAGCTTAATGGATGAATTAAATAGAAAATAGGATACTGCTCATGAGAAAATTGGTAAAGTGGAAAATAGATTTATAGAAATTATATATAAAACAGGACACAGTAAATGATGTAAAATATAAAGAAAATATTGTAAATAAATGCAGGATAAGAATAAGTAGGGCTGATATGTGTAATTGGAGTTCCTGAAGAAGAGAATTAAGGAAAAGATATTGGCTGCTGATTTTCCAGATTTTATTTCCAGATTTTATTTTATTTCCAGATTTTTTTTTAATTAATTTATTTTTTTGAGACAGAGTCTCACTCTGTTGCCTGGGCTAGAGTGCCATGGCATCTGTCTGCCTAGCTCACAGCAACCTCAAACTCCTAGGCTCCAGTGATACTACTGCCTCAGCCTCCTGAGTAGCTGGAATACAGGCATACGCCACCATGCCCAGCTAATTTTCTCTCTCTCTCTCTCTCTCTCTCTATATATATATATATTTAGCTGTCCAAATCATTTCTTTCTATTTTTAGTAGACAGGGTCTCACTTTTGCTTAGGCTGGTCTCGAACTCCTGACCTAGAGCAATCCTCTCGTCTCGGCCTCCCAGAGTGCTAGGATTACAAGCGTGAGCCACCACACTCAGCCAAGACATGAATCTTCATAATCAGGAAATACAATGAATCACTAAACCAAATAAATAAAACCCATCCTAGTTTTATATCAGGAAAAACTATAGTACATCAAAGGAAAAGAGTATTTTAAAAGTATTCAGAAATAAATGGCAGATATCTTACAAAGGATGCCAATTAGACTGATAGAAAACTTGTCAACCATACTAACAGCAACCAGAAGACAAAAGAATAATATATGCAAAGTGCTGAGAGAAAACAACTCTCTACCTAGAATTGTTTGTTTGAACTATAATTTAAGAATAAAAGTTTATAAAGGCAATTTCAGATTAAAACATACAAAAATCCAAATAATCCAAGAAAATTTAATACGACAGACAAGAGAATGTAGACACAGACATAAATATTAACCAAAGGAAAGCTGGTATAATTCTGCTAATATGCAACAATATAGACTAAAAACAATATAGGCTGAAAATAAAAACTATTATAAGTGGCATAGAGTATTGTTACATGCAGTAAAAGATTCAATTAATTGAGAAGACACAATTCTAAACTCATATGCACCTAATAAAATAGGTCAAAAACATAAAGAAAACTTTCAAGGAACTGAAGTAGAAATGGAAATATCCACTACCAAGTGAAAGACTTTCACACAAATCTCTCAGTACCTGTTAGACCGTGTAGACCAAGATTAGCAAGATCATAAAAGAGTCAAACTGTAAATTGAATAAGGTTGAGCTATTGCACATATATAGAAGCTTGTATGCAACGATTACGGAGATATATTAAAATTTTTATTATAATAAAATACACATCACATAAAATTTACCATCTTAACCATTTTTAAATGTACCATGTAGTTGTTTAAAGTACCTTTACATTGTTATGCAATCAGTCTCTTGCAAAACTGAAACTCTTACAGCCATTTAAAAAATTCCAAGCCAGGCACAATGGCGTACACCTCTAGTCCCAGCCATGAGCCCAGGAGATCAAAGACAGCCTGAAACAAACAAAACAACAACAAAAAATCCCCAACTCCCACCATTTCCCCTCCCCTAGGCCCTGGCAACCAACATTCTACTTTCTGTCTCTATGATTTTGACTACTCTAGGCACATCATATAAATGGAATCATACTACTGTATAATTTGTACTTTTTGTAACTGGCTTATTCCATTTAGCTTAATGTCTTCAAGTTTCATCCATGTTGTAGCATGTGTCAGAATTTCCTTCCTTTTTAAGGCTGAATAATATTCCATTGAATGTATTTACTACATTTTGTTCATTCATTCATCATTGATGGATCCTTGGGTTCCTTCTACCTTTTGGCTATTGTAAATAATGCTGCTATGAACATGGGTGTGTAAACATATGTTTGAGTCCCTGTTTTCAATTCTTTTATGTATATACTTAGAAGTGAAATTGGTGGATCATATGGTAATTCTATTTTTAATTTTTTAAGGAATGACCATACTGTTTTCCATAGTGGCTGGAACATTTTACATTCCTACTAGCAGTGGATAAAGATTTCAGTTTCTTCACATCCTTGTTAACATTTGTTATTGGGTTTTTTTTTTTAATAGTAGCTATCCTGATGGTTGTCTTAGGTGGCATCTCATTATGGTTTTGATTTGAATTTTCCTAATGTTTAGTGATATTGAGCATTTTTATGTGTTTACAGGCAATTAGTATATTTTCTTTGTAGAAATATCTAGTCAAGTCTTGTGCCTATTTTTAATTGAGTTTTTTGGTTGTGAAATTGTAGGAGTTCTTTATATATTCTGGATATTAATCCCTTATCAGGTATATGATTTGCAAATATTTTCTTGAATCCTGTGGGTTGCCTTTTTATACTGCTTGTAGTGTTCTTTGGTGTAGAAAAGTTTTAAATTTTGATGTAATCCATTTAATTTATATTTTCTTTTGTTTCCTGTGCTTTTTGGTGTCAAATTCATGAAATCATTGTCGGAGTCAATGTTATGAGACTTTTTTCCTATTTTTTTCTAAGTTTCATAGTTTTAGTTCACATGCTTAAGTTTTTAATCCATTATGAGTTAATTTTGTATATGGTGTTATTTAAGGGTACAACTTCATTCTTTTGCATTTAGATATCCAGTTTTCATAACACCATTTGTTGAAAAGACTGTCTTTTCCCCCATTGAATGGGGAATTGGCCTTTTGTTGAAAATCATTTGACCATATGTTTGAGGGGTTATTTCTGGCTCTCTCTATGCCATTAATCTATATGTCTGTTTTGATTACTTTAGGTTTGTAGTGATTTTTAAAATCAGAAAGTATGAGACCGCCAATTTCATTCTTTTTTAAGACTGTCTTGACTATTTGGAGTCTACTGAAATTCCATACGAATTTTAGGATGGATTTTTCTATTTCTGAAAAAATCATTGGGGCTTTGATAGGAGTTACATTGTATTTATAGAGTATGTTGGGTGTTGGGCCGTATTGACATCTCCACAATATTAAGTCTTTCAATTCATGAGCACGAGATGTCTTTCCATTTACTGATGTCTTCTTTAATTTAGTTTGGCAACATTTTGTAGTTTTTCAGTGTAAAAATATTTTGCCTGCTCAGTTAAGTTTATTCCTAAGTATTTTATTCTTTTTGATGCTATTATAAGTGAAATTGTTTTGTTAATTCTGTTTTTGGATTGCTCATTGTTAGTATGTAGAAAAACAACTAATTGTTGTGTTTTGATTTTGTATCCTGCAACTTTGCTGAATTTATTAGTTCTATTTTTGAGGGTGTGTGGAATCTTTAGGGTTTTATATATATAAGATCAGACTGTCAGGCCGGGTGCGGTGGCTCATGCCTGTAATTCTAGCACTCTGGGAGGCCGAGGCAGGAGGATTGCTCAAGGTTGGGAGTTTGAGACCAGCCTGAGCAAGAACGAGACTCCATCTCTACTAAAAATATAGAAAGAAATGATTTGGACAGCTAAAAATATATATAGAAAAAAATTTGCCGGGCATGGTGGCACATGCCTGTAGTCCCAGCTACTCGGGAGGCTGAGGCAGAAGGATTGCTTGAGCACAGGAGTTTGAGGTTGCTGTGAGCTAGGCTGATGCCATGGCACTCTAGCCTGGGCAACAGAGTGAGACTCTGTCTCAAAAAAAAAAAAAAAAAAAAAAAAAAAAATCAGACTGTCTGTAAACAGAGATAATTTCACATCTTCCTTTCCAACTTGGATACCTCTTTGTTCTCTTTCTTGCCTAATTGCTCTACCTAGGACTTCCAGGACTATGTTGAATAGAAGTGGCAAAAGTGAGCCTTCTTGTCTTGTTCATGAGAGGAAAAGCTTGTAGCCTTTTGGCATAGACTGTGATGTAGCTGTGGGCTTTTAATATATGACCTTTATTATGCTGAAGTAGTTTCCTTCTATTCCTAGTTTGTTGAGTATTTTTATCATAAAATGGTGTTGAATTTTGTCAGATGCACTTTCACCATCAATTGAGATGATCACGTGGGAGTTTTTTGGTCTTCATTTTGTTAATGTTTTGTATTATACTGATTGATTTTCATATGTGGAAACTTCTTTTACATTCCAGGAATAAATACCACTTGATCATGATGTGCTGCTGAAATTCTGTTTCTAGTATTTTCTTGAAGATTTTTCATCAATAAGATGTTGGTCTGCAGTTTTCTTTTCTTGTAGTGTCTTTGGATTATGGTCTCAGGATTATCCTGGCATCCTAGAATGAGTTTGGAAGTGTTCCTTCCTCTTCAGTTTTCTGGAAGGGTTTGAGGAGAATTGGCATTAATTTCTCCTTAAATGCTTGGTAGAATTCACTAGTAAAATCTTCTGGTGCTGGTGCTCTTTGTCGAGAGGTTTTTGATTACTGAATCAATCTCCTTACTAGTCATAAATATGTTAAGATTTTCTACTTCTTAACAATTCAGTCTTGGTAGGTTATATGTTTCTGAAATTTGACCATTTCATCTGGGATATCCAACTTGTTGGCATACTATTTTTCATAGTACTCTCTCACAATCTTTTTGTTTTTTTTTTTTAAAAAAAATTGGTGGTAACATCTCTTTCATTTCTGATTTTGAGTCTTCTTTCATCTTAGTCAATCTAGTTAATGTTTTGTTAATTGTGTTGCTCTTTTTGAAGACCCAACTCTGGGTTTTGTTGATTTTTCTCTATTGCTTTTCTATTCTGTTTTGTTTATTTCTGCTCTTTACTATTTCTTTCCTTCTACTAGCATTGAGTTTATTTGTTTTTAATTTTTTTTAAATTTTTTTGAGACAGAGTCTTGCTTTGTTGCCCAGGCTAGAGTGAGTGCCATGGCGTCAGCCTAGCTCACAGCAACCTCAAATTCCTGGGCTCAAGCAATCCTCCTGCCTCAGCTTCCTGAGTAGCTGAGACTACAGGCATGCGCCACCATGCCGGGCTAATATTTTCTATATGTTTTTAGTTGTCCAGCTAATTTATTTCTATTTTTAGTAGAGACAGGGTCTCGCTCTTGCTCAGGCTGGTCTAGAACTCCTGGCCTCGAGCGATCCTCCCGCATTGGCCTCCCAGAGTGCTAGGATTACAGGAGTGAGCCACCGTGCCTGGCCTAGCCTTCAGTTTAGTTTGGTCTTTTTTCTGGTTCTTTAAGGTAGCTTTGTGCAGTGGTAGTATTGTAGTCAATGAGGTTTATCTGAGACATGATTATTGCTAATTGAAAACTAGTTCCTTAAGGTATAATTTTAGGTAGTGTGTTTGAAATCTATCTTCTTCTTCTTTTTTTTCTATGTAAGGTGATTTGATAATAAACATGAATTTATCAGTGTCCAATATTAATTATAAAACCTCTGTCTTCTTATTTGAAGCCTTTTAAACAGTAATTTTTATACTGACCACAAAATGGTCATGTGGCAGACCCTTTCTAGAAGAAACTAGAATGTAATCTGGTGTGCAGTTTTTCACCACCCCTCTCTAACCCCTATCCCATGAGCCCAGGAAGGAGCTCTCCGTGTCTGCCTGCTCCTCTGCAGAGCACTGTGGCTGACTCATTATAGGTCTTCTCTTTCATTCCCAGCTTGATTGTCTTCCTTGGAAGCTCAAAATTTTGTAACTCGTTTCTTCTTTTTTGATTTTATCTTGCTTTGTTTTACCTGTTTGTACCTGTTTCTCCAGAGATCTATCAGCACACTTGCCTTGGCTGCCAAAACCTCCTTGATCTCCCAGGCATAGCTCTCATTGTGAAGCATGAAGATAGTATAGTTCAATCCCACAATGGATGGCATAGTTGGCATTGAAAAGACTGCCCTGTCAGAGGCACGTGGTTTCTTCTGTCTCCTTCTCAGTGGGGCTTCCTGATACAGTGACAAACATCATAAGAGTCTTCCCCTTTTTTTGCCATTTTCAATATAGTTTCAGGCTTGCTTGGGTCTATCCCTAAGAAGTTGGCAGGTACTGAAGGTCTCCTGTGTTCTGGAATCTCTCCTCCTTCTATGTCATTATCTTTCTCCCAGAAGACATGCCATGTCCACATCATTGTAATCATGAATCATCTTCTTCTAGGGAAGCAGGGTAGCCTTGCCTGGTATCCTGGCCAGGCCGTTGGCTGTATAAGCCCTAGCAGCAGCAGCAGCAGCAGGAAGAGGCCAGAGGCACAAAGCAGAACCATGGCTGTGTGCACCCAGTAGAGGCTGCCATCTTCCCTTTCTTCATTTTTTAATGTAAACTTTTGTAGCTATAAATCTCCCTGTCAGCACTGCTTTTGCTACATCCCCTAAGTTTTGGTATGTTATGTTTTCGGTTTCGTTTTTCTCAAGATTTTCTAATTTCTCTTTTGGTTTATTTTTTGACTCAATTGTTGGATAAGTGGGTCATTTAATTTCCATGTATTTGGGGATTTTCCACTTTTTTCTGCTATTGATTTCTAGTTTTATTCCATAGTAACTGGAAAAGATAATTTGTATGATTTCAGTCTTTTAAAGTTTATTAAGATTTATTTTGTGGCCTTAACATATGGGTTATCCTGGAGAATGTTCCAAGCATACTTGAGTAAAATGTGTATTATGCTATTGTCAGATAAAATGCTCTGTATATGCCTGGTAGGTCCAATTGCTCTACACTTTTGTTCCAGTCCTCTATATCCTCATTGATCTTCTGTCTGGTTGTTCTATCATCAATTGTAAGTGGGATATTAAAGTGTCCTATTATTATAGAGCTGTCTATTTTTCCCTTTAATTCTGTCAAAGTTTGCTTCATATATTAATATTTAGGATCCCTGAAGCTTGTTGCATATATGTTTATAATTGTTATATCTTCAGGATGATTTGACTCTTTTATCATTCTATAATGTTAGTCTTTGTGTCTTGTAACAGTTTTTTTACTGAAAGCCTATTTTGTCTGATATTATTGTAGCTACACCTGTTTCATTTGGTTATTATTTGCACAGAGGATCTTTTTCCATCCTTTCACTTTCAACTTATGTATGCCCTTAGGTCTAAAGTGAATCTATTGTAGACAGCATATAGATAGATCTTGCTTTTATAAAATTTCATTATGCCAATCCATGTCCTTTGCTTGGGGAGTTTAATACATTTATAGTTAAAGTAATTGCTGATAAGGCAAGACTTACTATTTTATTTTTTTTCTGTGTGTCATACAGTTTTTTTATTCCTAATTTCCTCCCTTACTGCCTTCTTTTGTGTTTTGTTGAATTTTTGTAGTGATATATTTTGATTCCCTTCTTATTTTCTTTTGTGTATATTCTACAGATATTTTCTTATAACCATGGGGGATTACATAAAATATCCTAAGGTTATAATAATCTATTTTTTTAAATTTTATTTCAAAGTATTACAAGGTACGAATAAATTTGGTTATATGAATCACTTTTGTAATGCTTGAGTCATGGTTATAAGAGTGGCTGTCACCCAGATATTGCTCATTGTACCTATTAGGTAGGTTTTTACCTGTCCTCTCCTTCCTCCTTCCCCCTACTTAATTTCCATTGAGTTTTACTTCCCTCTATGCACATGTATGCTCATCTGTTAGTTCCAATTTAATAGTGAGTACATGTGGTGTTTGTTTTTCCATTCTTGGGATACTTCACTTAGGATAGTGGTCTCCAGTTCCATCCAAATTGTTGCAAAACTCATTAAGTCATCCTTCTTTATGGCTATATGATATTCCACGATGTACGTGTACCACACTTTTGTTAATCCACTCATGAACTAATGGGCATTTGGATTAATTCCATATCTTTGTAATTGTGAATTGTGCTACAATAAACATTTGAGTGCAGGTGTCTTTTTGATATAATGAATTTTCCTTTGAGTAAATACCCAGTAGTGGGATCAAATGGTAGGTCTACTTTTGTTAATAGTTCTTTGAGGCATCTCCGTACTGCTTTCCATAGAGGTTGTACAAATTTGCAGTCCCACCAACAGTTTATACGCAATCCTTTCTCTCTGCATCCACACCAGCATCTATTGTTTTTGGACTTTTTAATGAAAGCCATTCTGACTAGGGTAAGGTGATATCTCATTGTGGATTTAATTTGCATTTTCCTGATGATTAGTGATGTTGAGCATTTTTTCATATGTTTATTGGCCATTTGTCTGCCTTCTTTTGAAAAGCTTCTGTTCATGTCTTTTTAATGGGATTGTTTTTTTTTTCTTGCTGATTTGCTTGAGTTCTTTTAGATTCTGTTTGTTAGTATTATATCAGATTTATAGCTTGTGAATATTTTCTCCCAATTTGTAGGTTGTCTGTTCTGTTAATTATATCCTTGGCTGTTTAGAAGCTTTTTAATTTAATAAAGTCTCATTTTTTATTTTTATTGTTGCTGTGATTGCCATTGAGGTCATCTTCATAAATTATTTGCCTAGGCCAATATCTAGAAAGTTTTCAAAAATTTTCTTCTAGAATTCTTATGGTTTCATGCCTTATATTTAAGTCTTTTATTCATCTTGAATAAATTTTTGTAAATGGTGAGAGAGATGGATCCCATTTCATTCTTCTGCATGTGGCTATCCAATTTTCCCAGCACCATTTATTGAATAGGGATTCTTTTTCCCAGGGTATATTGTTGTCTGCTTTGTCAAAGATAAGTTGGCTATATATGGATGGTTTTATATGTGGGACTCTGTTCCATTGGTCTATGTGTCTATTTTTGCACCAATACCATGCTGATTTAGTTACTGTAGCCTTTCTACTTGGGTGATCTGTCCAGATCTATCAGTGGGGTGTTGAAGTCCCCAGCAATTACAGTGTTGCTGTTTATCTCCCTACTTAGGTCTAATAGGGTTTGCTTTATGAATCTGGGCACTCCTGTGTTAGGTGCATAGATATTTAGGAATGTTATGTCTTCTTTTTGAATTGTTCCCTTTACCATTATATAATAACCATCTTTGTTTTTCTTTACTATTGTTGATTTAAAGTCAATTTGAACTGATACAAGAATGGCTACACCTGCTTTCTTTTGGTTTCCATTTGCATGGAATAATTTTTTTCCATCCCTTCACCTTCACCTAGAGTTTGTCAGAGTCCTTGTGGGTTTTATGTGTTTCCTGGAGCCAGCAAATACTTGGCTCATATTTTTTTATCCATTCATCCAGCTTATGTCTCTTGAGTGTAGGGAATGTAAGCCAATTAAATTGATTGATAGAATTATATGTGGGATGCTATTCTGTTCATCCTGTTGGTTAGTACCTTATTGCTTTATTTTACTGCTTGTATTACTGCTTTATTTGACCTCTGAACTTTAGCTTTTGGGTAGTTTTACATTGGAAGATGCCCATCGTGTTGCTCCATGTATAATGCAGTTCTCAGTATTTCATGCAGGCCAGGTCTGGTCTTGACAAATTCCCTCAATGTTTGCTTGTTTGGAGAAGTCTTTATTTCTCCTCCATTTATGAAACTTAGTTTTTCAGGATACAAAATTCTAGGCTGGCAGTTGTTCTGTCTAAGAGGACTGAAGATGGGGCCCGAATGCCTTCTGGCTGGTAAGGTCTCTGTTGAGAAGTCTGGAGTTAGCCTGATGGATTTTTCTTTGTAAGTTACTTGACATGTTTGTCTTATGGCTTACAGGAGTTCCTCCTTCATGTTGACTTTGGCCAGTCTGATGACTATGTGTCTTGCTGATTGCCTCTTTGTAATTAATTTCCCAGGTGTCTGTTGAGCTTCTGGTACCTGGATATCTAAATCTCTAGCCAAGACCAGGGTAGTTTTCCTCTGTTATTCCCTTATATTCCCTGGTCTTCTCTAGCAAGAGCAGGGTAGGTTTTCCAGCCTTTGTGCATTTTCTTCTTTACCTTCTGGGATGCCTATGATTCCTATATTTGGGTCTTTTACATAATCCACTATTTCTCATAGGCTTTGTTCATGCCTCTTAATTCTTATTCATTATTTTTGACTGATTTAATATAAAAGAGTTGTCTTCAAGCTCTGAGATGAGATTCTTTCTTCTGCCTGGCTTACTTTATTCTTAAAATTTCCACTGTGTTTTGTATTTCCTTAAATGAATTTTTCATTTCCAGAAGTTCTTTCTGGGTTTTGTTTAATATGTTGAGTTCTTTAGTGAATTTTTAATTCATTTCCTGAATTGTTTTTCTGGTTTCTTTGAGTTGGTTTTCCATTTTCTCATGGATTACATTGAGCTTCCTCATAATCCATATTTGGAATTCTTTATCTGTAATTTCATTATTTTCATTTTGATTAGTATCCATTGCTACAGGGCTGATGTTCCCTTTTGGGGGAGATCTTTTGTTCTGATTCTTCATACTTCCAGAGTTCTTTCACTGATTCCTTCTCATCTGGAGGAGCTGTTGCTTACTTTTTTTGGATTTCATATTGGCCTGAATCTGACCTGTGTCTAAAATGTTGGCATCAGCCTACCTCAGAAGGATATTGTAACTGCATTTGGCTGTGACTCATTCCAGTGGTGGGGGCTGCTGGCTGGAGAAGTAGCAGTACCTCTTATACAAGACACCTAGGTGATGCTCTCTCACAGTTTACCATTAGGACTTCTGACCACTCAGCCATTGTACCAAACCAACAGTCTTGCTTTACCCATCTTAATTTGGTGTCTTGAGCAATCAACTGTCATTTCCATCTTAACATTATCCTACTTTCCTGGATGTGCTTCCTAAATCTTTTGGTTGGAAAAATCTGATATCAGATTGAGAAGGCAGATGAGGCATTCACTGATGAATCCAACAAATACTAATATTTATTAACATTTACTCTGTCAGGTCTGCTAGAAATAAAATAGTGAATAAATATACCATCTTCCTTGTTTGAAAGAAATATTTTTAATGAGATCACTTCCTGAATACGGCTTACAGGATCAATGTGTGACCATGGTTTTGCAGGGGGCCTTTAAATGACACCAGGATTTGTAGTTCTGACCACTTTTTGCACATTAGTCACACTAATACAGTTCGAGTATTTCTTATTCAAAATGCTTGGGGCCACAAATGTTTTGAAGTTTGGATGTTTTTCAGATTTTGGAATATTTGCACATACATAATGAGATATCTTGGGGATAAAACTTATTTATGTTTCATATATGCCTTATATGCATAGCCTGTAGATAATTTGATTTTCCCCTTGGAGATGCCGCATAAACTGTGTGTGGTGTGCCTGAATTTTGACTGCAACCTGTCACGAGATCAGGTGTGGAATTTTCCACTTGTGGGGTCAGAAAAAGTTTTGGATTTTGGGGCATTTCAAATTCCAGGTTTTCAGATTAGGGATGCTCGATCTATATTGCTGGTCATAGTTCCTCCCCTGGATCCCAGAATATCCAAGAAAAATAGCCTAGAATGCAATATACGTACACAAATATATGCTGAATGTGGCTGGCTACACAAACCACAGCAGGCCTCATCACACTATGTAGCCTAGGACAGACAGCTGGGGAATGAAGACCAAGAGCTCAGCAGGTATTGAGCAGGATGAGGCAGCTTGTCTGAGCCAAAGCACCAATGCAGACCTTGCGTTGGAGACAGAGTTTTACTAGAGGTCATTGACATTAACCAGAAGATGGATTTCACATGCACGGACAGCGGAAGGGGTGCATTGGTCTTTTTTTGTTGCCCTCCACACATGGAGTTTATTCTCCAACTTAAACATAAATGCCATGGTGGCTCTGGTTCCAATTTTTATAAAGCAGTTGTTCTCAAAGTTTTTTGGCCTCAGGACCCTTTTATACTCTTCAAGTTTTGAGAAAACAAAAATTTTTGTTTGGGTGAATCATATTTATTATAAAATTTACTGTGTTAGAAACTAAATCTGAGAAAATTTTAAAATAACAAAAATAAACCCATAACATGTAAAACAAAATGTTTTAACAACAACAACAACAAAAAACCCTATTTTTCCAAAATAATGTAGTGCGAAGAGTGACATTGGTTTATATTTTTAATGTCTGACTTAATAGAAAACAGCTAAGCTGCTCATAACCGCTCCTGCATTCAATCTGTGGCCATAGCTTATGTCATAGAGGCCCTGGAAACTCCACCGGTACGCTCATGAGAGAATGACAGTGAAAAAGGCCAAGAATGTCTCCGTGATATTGTGAAAATAGTGTTGCCTTTGTGGACCTCCTGAGAAGGTCGTAGGCCCTCAGGGGAACCTAGATGACACTTTGAGAACCGGTATTCCAGAATCTCATGGCCGACAAGGTGCTTTCAACATATGTCAACACTTATCAGTCTTTTCCACCAAGTCCCACTGAAGACAGAGGAAGGTGAAGGTATAACCTGGGACCTACATGAAGCAGCTCACTGTAAGCATGGAATTTCTTTAAAGGCTGTTATTTTATATTAAAAACTCATTTAAATTTTACATTCACTTTCAAAATACCTGTTTATTTTAATAGGACCATTTCTCCCTTAATCATTGAAACCCTCCCCTCCAAGAAGACACCTCATGTTTATCCTGTGGTTTCTTATACCCCCTGGCACACTGAATCCAGTGTGAAAACCATTGACATTGGGGACGTCATTGGAGGAAACTATTTAGCCCCATTTTAGGAAGCTGGAGCCTAGAAAGGTTTAGTAACTTTGTGGAAGTAAAGTTCAACCAAATGAGAACAGGCAAAGTCTATTTACTCAGATCTTGCTATAGCAAAGGAGTCCACCACTGTCACTTGTGTTTTGCCAGGGACTCACAGGCAGGCAGAGGAGTAGGAAAGCTTTATAGGGGATAAGAGGGAAGGCCCCAGGTGAGTGGAGGCTGCCGGTGTGGGGAAGCCGCAGGCAGGCTAGCCAGAAGGGGGACATCCCATGTGATTGGTTAGGAGGCATATTTGGCTTTCTCTGGTTGGTCCTAAGGTGTAAGCAGGGACCAAAATTAGGGAAGTTATTAGGGAAGTTTTGGCCATATTGGGCCAATTGTTATATAAGTCATTGTTTAGCTTCCTGGATTGTCCCTAGAGATAGCAGTCTAACTTCCTACAAGTCTGACATATAGCAGGGTGGCCTCCTAGGCTGATTGTAGATAAGGGCTGTTTCCTGGGCAGGTTGTGGATCAGAGTTCTACTTTTATATATTGTCTGACCATCATCTGTTTGTATATTTAGTCTCTCAACTTTCTAAAGGTTATGAATCTAAGCAGTGGCAGATCCAAGACTTTGAGTCAAGGTCCTCTGTTTCTAAATCTTATCTCCTTTCTTATAGCTGGCAGGCTGCCTTGCACCCAGGTAAAATAACCACAACGCTGTCTTCTGCCCAACCATTGCCCTCATTTTTTCCCCAGTGACTTTCTGTTATACTCTAAATGTACTTGTCGACCCGAATTAAAACATGATATATTTTTGGTGAAGCCAACTATATTCTCGAGTTGCTTGGATCAGTACATTAAAACTCTCACTTTTTACCCCAGGCAAAGTTTCTGTTCCTTTCTCTCATCATTTATAACATGCTAGTGGGTGGGAAGGGAGAACATTTGCCCCAGGCACTGATTCACAGCTGACAAAGATTTGGTTTAGTTTGGCTGGAGCCAGCAGGTCAGAGTTGCTAAGGAAATGTTTGGAGGACTGATATGTTTGTAACAGGCTGGCCATCCAGGCAGAAACTGGGCTGCATTGTGGGCTGGTTTGTGAGCAGGACACTGGGCTGCTGTCTTTCCTAATCAGGGGGACTAATATTAAGCAATTAGGTGCCCAGGAATGAAAGGAGATGTTAAGTGGGACACGATTTAGAAAAAAAGATATTGTGATATTATCCAGGCTGGCAAACTGCAAAGGGATGGATCCCTGAATACAATGGGAAACCCAGGAGTGAGCTCTCAAGAGACATCCAGGGACCGTTCCTCTTGTAACACGGAGTGCCATGATCAAGTATCAGGAATTACACTGTTCACACGGAACAGGTAATAGAGCTTCAGAAGGTGATGTGGAAGAATATTGTCAGGGAAGTTTTATTTTAGGCTTTCAGTGCAATTTCCTACATTGAAATGAGGAAGGTAACGAAATGATTTATCCTCATGAAGGAAATTGAAGAGGAGGTCTCAAGAATGCATTAGCCTGCCTCATTATTAATGAAGGGTTAGTGTTAACGTGGTAGGTTCTCTCTGGGCTCCTGTGGGAGCTCCTGGGGTTGTATTTGCCCCACCATCACCCATGAAAAGGGCAATTTTAACAATTTCCTGGGAGCTGCTCCTTACATGTTTGCTTTTCAGTATTTTGGGGAGCAACCAGATGGAGTATTTATTTATTTATCTTTAGTTATATCTGCACAGCAGAGATGAGGGACAGGAAACCGTCCACTGATTGGTGGAGTCTCCTGAGAGATTTGCCCCTTTGCACAATTGTCTCTGGTGGTCCTAAGGTGCAAGCAAGGACCCAAATTAGGGAAGCTGTCAGTTATTAATCAAGTCTTGGCCATACTGGGCCAATTGTTACATAAGTTATTGTTCAGCTTCCTGGCTTGCCCCTAGAGATAGCAGTCTGACTTTCTGTAAGTCTAACTTAATAGCAGTTTGGCTTCCTGGGCTGATGATTGTACATAAAGAATTGGTTTCCTGGGCAGGTTGCTGCAGGTTGTGGGTCAGAGTTCTGTGTCTATATATAGTCTGGCCATCACGTATTTGTATATTCAGTGTCTCAGTAATGAAGGCTGACAAGGGGGAACACGGCCCAAATGGTTTTGCAAAAGGGGTCCTCTAGAGAGAAGGCGGCAAGAGAAACTGGTGTTTCACCAGTTATATCCCCTTGGTCACTACTGGTCAGGTAATTGGAAGTATTTAAAAAGAAAAGGGAATACACTATATTTGTAAATGCTATTGCAGATATTTTAACATTTCATTAAATTTGCAAGTGGAACCAAACATTATTCAAAAGTCTTATAAAAAGTGACTGGTGAAATTTGCTAGATTTATGAATAGGATTTGAGCTGAGCTTTAGGAAATAACTAGCTTTCTGATCTGCAACCTTAATGCACTGAATGTAATTTTTAAAAAATCCAAAGCAAATCTCTGAAGTTTCTTTTGGGCACAGAGTCTGCCTGATGGCCCCAACTCACATTTGCTGGGACCTCTGGGGAGTGAGCTGAGCCTGGGGATTCCCTGCACAGCCTTTCTCTACAGCTTGGGATTTTTAAATGACATATTGTTTTTCTTTTATAATCACATACTTAATTTTATAATCTTTTTTTTTTTTTTTTTTTTTTGAGACAGAGTCTCACTCTGTTGCCCGGGCTAGAGTGAGTGCCGTGGCTTCAGCCTAGCTCACAGCAACCTCAAACTCCTGGGCTCAAGCGATCCTCCTGCCTCAGCCTCCCGAGTAGCTGGGACTACAGGCATGCACCACCATGCCCGGCTAATTTTTTTTTGTATATATATATTTTAGTTGTCCATATAATTTCTTTCTATTTTTAGTAGAGACGGGGTCTCACTCTTGCTCAGGCTGGTCTCGAACTCCTGACCTCGAGCGATCCACCCGCCTCGGCCTCCCAGAGTGCTAGGATTACAGGCGTGAGCCACCGCGCCCGGCCTATAATCTTTTTTAAAAAAAAAAAGCTACTTAAAGTCCCAGCATAAAGCTATGTTGACAGTGAGGTAACATCTAAGGAAACATGTGGCCCAGCGTCTGGTGGTTGTCAGAGGAATACCTTCATTCCCCCAAATGAGATGGGGGTATTTTCCTTCAGAAATGAACTTCGAATTGGCCCTCTGCTGGGCGTATAATGCTTGAAGGGGAAGAACATTATTAGACTTGGTCCCACGTGCATAATTCAGTGATCAGACAAGACTCTCCTGTTGGCCCAGTTATGGAATATATTTAAGTTATAGTTTTATTGTAAACCTATTGAGATTTAAGCTGTTCAAGAAAATCCAAGGATAGGATGAGTAAAATCTAGATTATATGTTTCTCAGGATAAAGAAAAGATTGATTTTTGTAATGAGAGTATGCTTTATCTATAATTCCCCTTTCTGCACCTAGGCCTGCTGTCCGTACAGAGACTTGTCCTTTCTGGGTGGCACTGTCCCCTGCAATCCTGGTTTAGCAAGTGGAAGACATCTTCATGCGATTAGAGGAAAGCACTCTTTCCTCCTAGCCAGTGCCCACACTGGGCCACCTGGCATGGTAGGCTGGTCGTCAGCTCCTACTGGGTCTCCACGCTTGGTGCCTTGTGCAGGGCTCAATTCCAACAACTGCATGCAGCAGCCTTGGCTGAAACCTTGTCCCTACATTTTCCTAGAAAAACCAAGTGGTGGCTGTTAAAATATATCATTTTAGATACATTTACACAAAAGTGCACATTTGTTATTCAAGTGATACATAACTGGTCACTAGTTAATAGCAGATATATATTTGTTCTCTTCCTTAAAAAAACATTAAGACAATTAAATATAGAGACCACTGTATTGTTTGAAAAAACAAATTTATTAAAATGCTCATAATTATAAAAGAATATTAAAATGCACAGAAATTAACAAACATTAATTACAAACTTTACATCTTATGCTACAGTGTAGGAAAAGCATCATGAATATTTCACTTCTACTTAAGCTGCTCATACATTTTAACTTCTCACACATCTTATGGACATAAGAAAATGGTACAAGAAGTGTTTCAATGAAAGAGCACATTCTGACCCCTTGTGAATCAATGTTTCGTGAAATTCAAGACACATGTGCATTAAAAAGGGAACACTTTGGTGACAGTATATAAGACGGCCTTGTTTAGTTTTAAAACAAAAATGATTGCTTTCCCTTTCTAATAACATAGCTAAAATATCTGAGGGATGTTTAAAGAAAAATTCCCTGAGTATTTGGTCTAACGCTTCAATTCATTAAAATTCACAGGCATTACAAAAAAAGATATAAAGCTAAAATTTCTTTAGTGGTTAACACTGGACAGGTTGAGGGCAGACTGTCCCTTCGTGGGTCCACGGCCACAGGTTCCCCTGGGGCTGCTGCCTCCGTTCCCACTTGCAGATGCCGCCGCTGTGGTCTGCAGCCCCTGCCCCATGTTCTGCACCACAAGTCATCCCTGGACTCACCATAACATTGTGGATGGCATGAGGGACCCTGGGGCTCCACTATTTTACTCTTTTGGGCATCTTAGCAGTGTCAGACATCACATTTGCTGCCTTTAAAAATGTAGAGCGTTTTCCCTCCTGTCCACAGCAGCACATTTTAAACTATGAAGAGGATTCTCTCAGCTGGGACTATGAAAACATAAATGTATGTTTCTTCTGCAGTTCTATGATATATACAAGGAGATAAGGTAAAAATACTTTCTTTTCCATGCTGACATAAACAGTGATTAATTGCCATAATTCAAACACCAGGAGATAGTCACACACTTCAGAGAAAAGAGGTAAAAATAGAGAGGAAGTGACACCCCCGCCAGGGGCAGTATCACAGGGGAGCGAGGAAAGGAACTGTGGCACTGCCATCTGGGCTGTGCCGAAGGAAAAACGGTTGCTTCCAGCGGGAAGAAATTCATTTCTCCAGCCTAGTGCGGTCAGACCTTACGTGGCCTGTCTTGAACACTCTCTGACCACACCATTAACATGATTAAGAAAGATAAGCAAAATGTTGTCCCCGATCCACCAGGACAATTTCAAAGCCCAGAAATACTGCTTTGATGAATCCTATATAAATACTGGTTTTTTTTGTTTTTTTTTTTTTAAACATTTATGGCAGGCATTTAAAACTGTGATCTAGAGTTAAGCTACTTTATTATAACAAGACGGTAAAACCTGATTACTGAAACATGTTTCACTTTCCTTAGCTGCTGGGATGCTGACAGGTTGGCTCCTCTGGCACCTGAGCGCTTACCAGCATCCCAGCGGGGGGAGGCCCATCCCGCGGGAACAGTCGGCCTCCTCCTCCTGCACCCAGCACTGACCCGTCACCAGTCTAGGGGGAGAGGTGCTGGCTCCGTGTCTTCTCCAGAGCTCCCAGAGGGCCTGATGCTTCAAAGGCAGTGAAGCTGAGGAGACTGCTAGGCTGAGCAAGCTGAGGGGGCGAGATCTGTGCTAGGACAGGAGTTCAGCAGGAAGTTACCGTCTTCAGATACCGGTACAGTCTGTGGCCAAACCATTTTCCTTTATTACCCTTAACTGCCTGATTGGCCCTAGAAGAGGGTGTAAGCTCAAGTCAAATCCAGAGTCTCTTTTTGATCAGAAATAATCTGGGTGTACTCCTGTCTCTTGGGCAATCATACAGTTACAGACGAGTTACTGGGCCCAGAATAAGCAGATGAAGGGTACAGGGAAGCCACATTCGCTATGACAGATGTTTTGGTACGCTGACCACTTGGACATATAGAAATAAGCCAAGTCCTGCAGACTCCCTGATGAAAGGCACGCCCCGCACAAGGAGCATAATTTGCATGGCTCGTAATTAGGGCACTTGCTGTTGCTGACCATGTACAACATCGTCATGCCACGATGGCTATGTAGTGAGCCGTTTGTGAAGGCGCTTGGTGATGTGTAATACTGTACCTCCTGCATCTAATGAATAAGTCATCTGCTGGGAAACTGATGGGCTTATCTTTTCCAGACAATTATGTTGATAAAAGTATAATTTTAATCATGTGATATCATTTTTCCCCCAAGAAATGACACATCTTTAGAAGAGATAAGTTAATTATCCAGGTCAACATGAGTTACAGTTCTGTTGGAATCTCTAACCTTCCCTACTTTTGTCATCTTACTCCCTTGAGATCTGCAAAGCAGTCAACATTGATTAGGCACAGGATATTCTAGGAGGGCTCCTGGAAGATAAAAGGTGTCACTATAGATTAGGACAAATATGCTTTAAAACCTTGCTATCTTCATTCCAATCCACTAAGAGTATTTCTTTGAGATGGAAAGACAGGCCAAAATGAAGACCAAAACCAGTTCCTCTGACGAACTGAGGTTCCCTTTCTGGGGGGTATGTGATTATACACCTAAACATTGTGAATTCTGGAGTCTATTTGCCACTTAATAACAGCATTCATTCCAACTGAATTCCAAGTTGGTTATTTTCAATCACATGAAAGCTATTAAGGTGGGAGCATGTCTGATCTTTAGTGATGGTACTATAAGGAAAAGATAACTCTGGAACAGATCTGGCAAAGTGAAGAAATGGAACACCGCCTAAAAATAAAGATCATGTGCCCAAGACAGAAAGAAATGAAAGTAATCAAACAGGAAAAAAAAAAAATCCATTCTGTTTTAGAAGGGGCAGTTTTTAAGCACACTAAGAGACTTTTCCTGTGTTACTAAAATTCCAATTTATCAAAAAAGGAACATTTTAGGTTTTCCAGGTGATTAATTTTATGCCCTTCTTGATCTAAGTTTTACATCTTCCTGTTCCTGCATCGCTCGCTGAAACTGAAAAATAATATGCACGGAAATGGCAATAGTTAAGACTCATATTTGCCATAGTGATTTAACTTAAACATTCTCATTAGTGATTCATAATACATTTTGACAGAGCTAAATTCCTTAAAGTGCTTCTCAGAACATAAAGCTCTTAATCTAATTTTGGCCGTAAATTGTTATCTACCACCTCTATCATCCTCTCGGCTATCACCCCCATGTTTTTTGTCATATCTTTGAGGTGACTCTCGTGAAGAAGCTTCTGGGTTAGGTATTTCTCTCTCTTGATCTTGCTCTTCGTGAGCTTTGATACATCCGGGATTGCATATGAAATGATAAATTTCACAGAGTAGATGACATGCTGAGGGAGAGAAGAAGAGAAATGTCAGTCACAAAGAAATGGAGGAGAACCCCAAGTTCCTTTCATTCGTATTTGCTTGTCATTATGGCAGTGGATGTGGACAAGGCAGTGGACACTCTACATGTTACAAGCCCCAGCAACAGGCACTGGGCTTGTTTCCAGTTTTTGTATTAGGAGTAGTGCCATTGTACATTCTTATGTTTGGATCCTGGAGCATTATCTGCAAGAGTTTCTCAACAGTGTAGACCCAGGAGTGGAACTGCTGAGACTCTATGTCACATGAATGTTCAGTTTTACAAGATGATACCAAAATATTTTCCGAAGCAGTTACACCAGCTTACACTCTTACCAGCAGTGTGATGCTCTGCACCTCTGCCAGAACTTGGTATCATCAGACTTGTTTTTTTTTAATTTTTTTTTTCCAGACAGAGTCTCTGTTGCCCGGGTTAGAGTGCTGTGGCGTCAGCCTAGCTCATAGCAACCTCAAACTCCTGGGCTCAAGCGATCCTACTGCCTCAGCCTCCCGAGTAGCTGGGACTACAGGCATGTGCCACCATGCCCGGCTAATTTTTTCTATATATTTTTAGTTGTCTGGTTAATTTCTTTCTATTTGTAGTAGAGACAGGGTCTCACTCTTGCTCAGGCTGGTCTTGAACCCCTGTGACCTCGAGTGATCTTCCCGCCTCGGCCTCTGAGCATACTTGTTTTTAAAAACCAACTTCGTGATTATGAAACGAACTTTCACTTTGGTCTTACTTTGCATTTTCCTGATTACTAATGAGATTAAACACCTTTTTATTTTTTTATTCACTATTCAAAAATCCCTGACCTAGTGAGGTAAATAAAGACAATATACAAAAAACATAATTAAAATCAAGCTACGCATGGTATTAAAAAGTGTTAAGAGCTACAGGAGAACAGTAAAGCAGTGTAAGACTTACTGTGAGTGCCATGAAGGGCTTCCCCTCCTCCCCCCGATTTTATATAGCTTGGTCTGGATATGCCTAACTGGGCAAAGACTTTAAGGACGTAGGGGAATGAGCCGTGCGGATACCAGGAGGAAAGGCATTCTAGGTAAAGAGAAAGTCAGTGCAGAGTCTGTTTGGCAGAAGCCTCCAGATGCATCTCTGGAAGGGGAAGGCTGGAGTGCAGTGAGAGAGAACAAGTGACGTCCACGAGGCAAGGAAGCATGGCTGGACCACGGGAGGCTGTGTGCCACTGTGAGGACTCTCAGGCTTTGACTCCGACTGAAAGGAAGACAACAGGAGACTATGGGTCCTAATCCAGGCAAGAAACGATGGTAGCTCTGACCTGGTGGTAGCAGCAGAGTTGGTAAGAAGCAGTCAGTGATATACTTTCAAGGGAAAAGCCAATCAGGTTGGATGTAGGGTGAGAGAAAATAAACAAAAAAGGTTCCAAGGACTCTGGTGTGAGCACCTGGTGAGATGGAGTTGCCATAATCAAAAGAGAAAAGCCTGTGGATGGAACAGGTTTAGGGCCAGGCTGGGAGAGAAGGGAGTAGATGTAGGACAATATAGGAAAACATAGGAATTTGGGGCAGTACACATTTGAATATATTAGATAATCAAGCAGAAAGGTCAGGTAGGTAGCCGGATTCGTGGGTTGAGTTCAGGAGAGAGGTGCTCTGGAAATATCCATTTGGCACCAAGAAAGTGAAGACAGACAAAAGAAGACAACCAAGGAATGAGTCCCAGGATCATTAAAAGAAGTGGCCAGTGAGGTAGGAGGGAAGGAAAAGAAAAAGTGTTTTCCTGGGAGCTAAGTGAGGAAGAGCGTCAAGGAAGAGTGAGTGATCGGCTGTCAAATGCTGCTAAGTTAGGTAATGTGAGGGTCGAGAGGTGACCACAGGAGCCTGCCAACATGATGGCCACCGGTGACTTTGGCAAGAGTGGTTACAGTGATGAGGAGGTGCAAGCATGCCTGGAGTAGGCAAAGAAGAAAGAGGGAGAGAGGAACGGTGGACAGAGAACACTGACAACTCAGTCAAGGGCACTGGCCACAAACAGTTTGAGAAGAGGATGGAGCAGAACAGGTGCAATAAGGGTGGAGAGGATTTTATGTTGAGATGAGATATTAGTGTGTTTGATGATGGAAATTATATAGTAAAGCAACAAAGGTGGATGTAGGGAAGAGGTTATTTTTCTTTCCTCTATTTCTGAGATAACATTATGGATGTATGGAATTTCTATGTTATGCCACCCTTACATTTCTGGATTAAAGCCAATGTGGTGTGATCTTTTAAAAATATATTGCTAGATTCAGTTTGCACATTTTATATTTTTTTTAACAAATTCGTTGTGTGTAGTTAAGGTATACAGCATGATGTTAGAAGATACATATATAGTAAAATGATTACTACACTAAGTCCTCACTTAATGTTGCTGATAGGTTCTTGGAAACTGCGACTTTGAATAGAATGACAATAGCAGGTCCTAGAATAACGTCATTTCCTTCAGTGTTTTGTTATAACGTTGATGAGGGAAAAAAATGATTTGTTACATGTTATCTTAAAGTCACAGTTTCCAAGAACCTATGGATGATGTTAAGTGAGGACTTACTGTATAGTGGAACAGATTAACATATCCATTATCTCAGTTTGCACATTTTAGAAAGATCTTTGCCTCTATGTAATGAGCAAGATTGGCTTTAATTTTCCTTTCCTTTCTCTTCTTGTCTGATTTTAGGATCTGTGCCACTGTTAACCTCACCAAATGAGTCAGAGCGTATTTGCTCTTTTTTTGATCTCTGCGGGAGTTTGTATAAGGTTGAAATGGTCTGTTCTAAAAAGCTTGGCACCATTCTATAAAGCCACGTGACCTGATGTTTTCATTGAGGAAAGGCTTCAATTATTCAAAGTTTTGCTGTAATTCTAGGTTTACAGTTACCCTCTTTAGCGTTCTGAAGATATTAGACCACTCTTTTCTGGCTTCCACTGTTAAAAAGCCTACTCTCATTCTAATTTTAATTTTCTTTGTCAGTTATTTGTCTCTTTGGTTACTTTTAAGTTTTTGCTGTGTTGCATTTTTCTTACAATATGTGTGTGAATTTCTTTGTTATTTATTCTGCCTGATACATGTCGTGCTTTCTGCCCTGTAAACTGTCTTTCATTTATTCTGGAAAAACTTTAGCTATTAATGCTTCAAACATTACCTCTCCTCTATTATCTGTTTTCTGCTTCTATGATTTTTTTTTTTTTAAGGTAACACTTTTCCTTCTGTCTTCCATATAACTTCTGTTTCATACGTCCCATTTTCCTATCTGCCTGTGATATATCAGAGGTAATTTTTTTAGACCTATCTTCTAGTTCACTAATTCTCTCTTCAGATTTGCCTAAATTTCTGTTTAATCTGTGTTAATTTTTTTCATTTCCCTATTTATATATTTTTACTTCTAAGTTCCATTTAGCTTTTTCAAAATTGTCCTATAATTTTTTATAGTTTCTTATTTGCTCATTTTTTTACTTTGCCATTTGTTTAAATATTTTCATATAGTTAACTTATATTCCTTATTTGATAACTCAAGCTCTTGAAGTTATCAAGTGTTCAAATCAGTTGTTTTTTCCTGCTGAATCTCATTCATTTTTAAAATTTCCCCTTTCATTATTAATCTTTGACTGTGAGCTCATGTTTGATTATCTTGATCTGAGGAAAATCTTGGGATCTAAATTGAGGACACTTTTCTCCAGAGAAGATATGCATTTCCTTCCACTCTGAGACAAATTTAGCCTCTTTTGGGGTCTCTCGCTTAATCTGGAAGTCTTGAGCTCAGCTCTCCCACTTCCCTGAAGCCTGGTCTCCCTGAGCTCAGAGACGAAGGTACTGACAAAAAGTGGCACTTGCCCTCAGAGTCCTGCTGCACCTCAGGGGAGCTTCCTGCTCTCTGCTCTATTTAAACCCATCACCTAGTTCTCCCTCTTTGTACAGTCCCATCCCTTCCAGCAGGCTGGAAATGCCAAAGGAATTGTGTTTCAAGCTGGTTCTAGATGTTTTCAGGGGGATGGCCCCTTACAGTATCTCGTCCACCTTAATATCAAAAGCAGAAGTCCAATAACTACATATCTGAATAGACACTAGTGACTCTGGCTGATATACTAGATACCGTACTTCAGAAATCTACTTATGATGGTAAACGAACCATGAATTATTTTTCTTTTCCTGTTAATGTTTGGTAGCTATTTAAAAAAATATATTAGTAGAAGTATCAAAGCCAGGTAGCCTACCCACCTTCTTCTCACTAACTGATTCAGATTTTAAGAGCAAATGAAATACCCCCTGGCTCAGCCTCCACGGCTGCTAGGGGGAGCCAGGTGTTACAGTTCTAGCCAGTGAGATGTAGGTGCAAGTCCGCTGGGAGGGCTTCTGGCAAAGCATTCTTTCCTGACAAAAAGAAACCGATATGGCTAGTGTCACCCTCCTTCTTCCTGCCTCAAATGTAAATGTGTTATCTGCAATTGCAGCAGCCATACTGCAGCCATAGGGTACATGTGAGAGAAACCTAGAGAATCAGAAATGGTCCTTACATCAATGAATCAATGTATTGATTCAGGAGCAACCACCTCCTTCTAGTGAACTATGTTGGATGAAAAACTCCTTATTTGTGTAAGCCACTATAGATGGGCTTTCTGGCAGCTTAAATGTAATCCTAATGTACCACACCAAGCAACTTGTGGAGCTTTGTAATTTGGGAGTAGTTATTCATTGGGAATAAAAAGTAGAGTTGGATAGATTGATTGTAAATTCATAGTTGCCTTAGTCATTTTTCAGAACTGGTCAATTTTAGGGATATAACAAACTATTGTAAGAAGTTGGTTTATTAGGGTAACACAATAATAAGACATAATACAAATAAACTATCACAGCAATAAAGGTTCCTCACGGGCAGAGATGCCATCAGACCCATCTTGAATAAGCCCTTTCACAGCCCAACATGTTGCCCAGGGCCCCAAATTTTAAAAAGGCATTTAGTTAACATTGAATTATCTAGAATTGAATCCCCCTTATACATAGCATGTTTTTTAACTTTTAAAGTAGATAACTAACTTCATTTAATTAATATATAATCTAAAATTATTGATAGCAAATAATAAGGAAGAAAGTACCATACATCTTAAGTACAGAGTTGGCAACACTTAATAGAAGTTCTGCAAACATACAGCCTTGTAAACTATTTCACAGTATACTTTTCCTACCTCCATGACAATGATAAAAGCCAGCTTGGCTGCGATCACATGCCAATAGTAGATGTTGTGTTTATACTCCTGTGGGTGTCCAGGTGGGTATCGGAAATCACGATACCTGGAAACAAAATGGAGAGGTATTAGGAGGCAAATCTTTTTGATCAAATACTGTAAACCAGGGCCCCATTTAAAAAGAGGTCATCTTTGATTCAATGCTCTGTTAAGTTGGACATCACATAAATTTTCTCCTAGAGTTCAATTTGGTAAAAAAACCCCAAAATTAACTACATTAATACCTCATTTAACAGGTAATCAGAAAATGATGGTAATGACAGATTCCATCTTTGTAAAAAAGAATCCATCTTTATAAAAGAACTAAAGTTCTTAACTTTTTTCCTCTAGAGCTTTATCCCTGCTTTCTCAAAGGAATATAGCTAAAACAATTTCTGTTTGGGGGATCATGTTTACAAATTTATTTATATAATGTTATCATCAAGGTTCACTCAGCCAAGGGGCTCTCTCTCCCTATACAGAGTACTACCTGCCTGATATAATTTTTTACCTAATTCTAATGGTCAGATACATGTTACTGCTGTTAGAGTATCTTCCTCAGGTAGCATATTTCTAATTTTCTGCCTGTAATTTATTAAGCCTAGAAGAGTTTAATTTCTGATTAGAATTATGTAAAGTAAGAATAAGCAGATTCAATGTAGTATTCTCAAGAGACTATTATGTGTAACTTTGAAACATTTATTTTTGGCTTATTTCTGGTTTCTTGGTTGTGTTATTGAGAATTTGAATCAGTGAAGGCTTTGAAGAGTTGCACTAAATGAGTTTTAAAGGCTCCTTTTCAGTTAAGACTCCATGATTGAGGGAAAAAAATTCTATGCCCCTGTAGTCAACAAACTTTATCAACTTGTAAATTAGCTGGTGTATACCATCCACAATTGGACTCACCAGCCATTAAAATCAATGCAGAGAGCTTTGGAATATTTTTAGAGAATACTGTTCAAGTGAGGTATTTACATCTCTTATCCTTATGTCTTTAAGTTGAGGGTGCTAGTTTGTCATCATTCAGAATCCTAAGGTTGTGCTTGTTTAACACACTAGTCCTAACACCTGAAATATCTTGGTTTTTGGAACTTGTGGAGTTTCTCCATTTCTAAGATATAAGACTTTTCTCCTGGGTCAGTCTCCCTGTAACCATTTTTAAACTCTCATCTTTAAATCTTGCTTTATGGTTTGGAAAAGTTCTAGCCCTAGTCTTTATTAGACTTTCACTGAAAAGCAAGCTATGGGAAAGAATGTCTCTAGCAGTTTGATTTAAATAACACCAAATAGAATTACATCACAAAGAAAGCCCTTTTAAAGTGCATTTTTAAGCAGGTGGAGGAGAACTTGCCTGCAGGTAGTATGGTTGCCAAGCCCAGAGTATGGGTTTCCCTGGCTTTTGTTTCTGAAGTCTGCGATGTTGAAGAAGGAGAGAGTGTTGTTGATGTACCCCTCCATGGTATAGTCAGCGTGGTCCCCATAGGGCGGGACGGAGAAGGACCAGTAATACACCAGGCGGGGGATCATGTCTGATGTGAAAGCAATGATCATGGCCTATGTTGGGGAGACAAGAATAAGGGCAGCATTAATTTAGGGCTTTTATAATGATGGTTAACAAATATGCCAGAATTACTGTTTTTACCAAATTAATGTTTTTAAAAAATTAAAGATTCAGAAACCTTCTTTCTTAACTGTGAAATGTATATAGATAGTGAATGTCCCACAATCTTGAAGCAACAGTTTTAAAGTAGAATATTCCTGTCCTTTTGGTCTTCTCTTATAAGAGAATGTTTAGAAGTCCACATACTGTTCAAATGCAAAGGCCTCATAGTTGCCTGTTATGTTTCTTAAATACAACAAACACCAGTTTATTCAGAATAATTGTATACTAGGGTATTGTGGATAATTCAAGAGGTTGCTTGCATGTGTTTATGTAAATTAGTATTTTTCAGAAAATTAGAATAAAATTCACTCAACGTTAGAACTCTACTTGATAAAATGTTAATCTTTCATGTTTTAGATTTAGAAGACTCTTTTATAGATGTAATACTAAGGTCAGTATTATAAAAATAATTCACCTTTATATAATTCTTTTGTAGAATAAATCGAAACAAAACTAATTTATCACTTGCTTCTTATAAAAATAGAGTGTAAACTAGCTAAAATATATTTTCCTTGATCTAAATTTAAATAATGACCTTCAAATTCACACTTTTCCCCCCCTACGGTATCTTGTTTACACAAGTCAGCCCCACAGTTTGATTTATCTTAAACTCTCAGTATATACTTACGTTTGTTGCTTCGTTAGAGAGCAAGAATTTTAATTAATTTTAATAAAAAGTGGGTAGCAAGAAATTATATCGGGTTGTTCCATTCACACAGTTAAGCAATGATGTCTGTTTTGTTAGATCTAGTGCCTAAGCCTCTATACTTCCAAAAGATTAAATGGACAAAGTTATAAAAGTTATAAATTACTGAGTGTAAGATACAGAAAATTTAGTATGTTCCTATATAAAAGGAATAAATATGGTCAATCGTACACCTGTGTCTGTGTTAGGGAGACATCTATCAAGATGCCAAGCTATTGTGAATTACAAAAATTATTTTCTAAAATTCTTTAATTTGGGCTTTAAACTCTCCAATGTGTTAAAATTAAACCAGATTCTATGTGACTAAACAAAGCTAAATGATTCAGTCATTAATTTAAGGAGAAAAACAGACATGTTTTTGGCTCAACATGATTTTTAATAGTATTCATCTGAACATATGGTTTAGACACAGTGAGACCACAAACCAACAAACAACATCTCAGGCAAAGCAACACAAACAATTAAGGGGCTTTTCTATTGCAAAATTTCCCCACTAGACCCAGCTCTGTCATTTCCTCTGATGGATAAGATCTCCGTGTGTGTATCTGCCTGCTGGTATTGGGGGTGAGGCTCTAAGAACATTTTACCTTTTCCCAGATTTCAATAGATTAGATTTTCCTGTTATCATTTAACTCAACTATATCTCTTTATAGAATCACCTGCAGATGTGCGTCAGGAAGCTACAAAAATTCCAACAAGGAAGATAATTCTGTTGTCTTCTGACAAGATATTAATACTTTTCCTCCTGAACTGAGCTGCGTGGAGAGACATGCTGCAAGGGTGCAAGTAAGTGCAGTGTGCTTCATTTCCCATGCTGTTCTGCACACAATTTTCCATTTATATCAAAATAAATTAAAATTGGTCTTCAATAGCAGATGCTCTGGCATGATACAACGGTGTCAATTCAGCTTATTTATTGAGCCAGCAGCTTTAAAATGAATGATTTTATACCAAACTCCTGCTTGGAGGCCCACTCTTATCCCTGGTGGCTGTTCTCTTCTTCCTTTGGCACACAGTGGGTTGTGGGGAGACACATTAGGTGTTTGAGGGGATAATAGACACGTGTTTAACGCTTGCCTCCACTCATACTCACGTATGCGTTTGCATACTGCATCTTGGAAGTATGACAAATCCTAATAATACAGAAAAAAGGATTGTCCATAGTTTAATCAGTGTCACAAATCTAATAAGCAGTTTTCCTGGGGTAAGTTATAAAACTACTATTGAGTAAGAACCAATAGCACCAATTAGCCGGCGTGTGTGTCTGTACACAGACACACACAGGGAGTAGCCTTGGAAACACAGCCAATCCTGCATCTGTGCTAATGGGGGGAAGCCACGGCATGGATACTGGGAAAAGGTACCTAACACAATCAAACCAGAATGCTTGAGGAATGGAGAGTTTGAGTCAATTGAATTTTCTGGTTAGCTGAAGGTCAAAAACCCTTTTAGTTTCAAAACTCCTTGCTAAAAATTTTCTTAAAGCACACAAGTCCGTGTTTCTGCTCTGCTTAGTGTACTATAGCATATTGAATATGACAGATTCATTCTTTTATGACTGTGGAACTTGAAAGGCCTTGCTGTCATATTTCTGAACATCAGTCTTCATTTTGTAGCACAGTAGATACTGAAGGTGCAGGCTATTTGGGGGAATGGAAACTGACATACCCTAGCAGTTGTTTTTTTGTGTGTGATTTGCAACTTTCTCCAAAAAGTAGAGATAGCATGCAATTCAGATAAATTGAGGGTTCTGGGGTGTGTGGGGGTGATGGCTGGATTACAGATAATTTCTTTTATTGTATAAAACTGTAACCATAGGCCAGACAGTGACTGAGTTTTGAAATTCTTGTGCCTCTAGTTGAGGTAGCTGTCAGAGTCCTCACAGAGTCACTCTTAATAACTATGATGAGTAATGAAGATGATAAAATGGCAGCAGCTAACATTCAATAAGAACGAGGCTCCATGCATTCACTCATTGAATTCCCTAACAACTCTTGTGGTATGTGCTAGTCTTACAATATGTGGTAGGCTATTGTTCATTTTACGAATAAAATGAGGCTCTGGAGGGTTAAGGCCTGGCTCAAGATCACGCAGCTCAGAGCTGCAGTGTTGGGAACTGGAGCTCAGGTCTACCTGATTCTAATGCCTGTAGTGCTCAGTAACTTCCTCATCCAGGACCTACAGGTACTGCTGAATTCTATTCTGTTTTCATAGGTGCTTGTGGGAAAAGGCTAGGGACTCATGGCAAGTGTGGCTTAAGAAATTAAAACTGGGAAATCACTGTTGGGAGAAGCTTATCTAGGATGCTGGAATTGAAATATGGGAGGAAATGGCCCTGGTTTTAAGGATGTTTCTAGGGAAAGAGGTCCTCTGATGGGCTGACATGAAAATTGCTCAGCCTGAGAGCTTTCTGTTGGCCCGTGCAAAGAAAGAAAAAAAAAAAAAGACTGTTCAGACTGGTCCATAATCACTTAACACAAGTGGTGAACAACTGACTTCTGCCCTCACAGTTGGGATACATGCAGGGCATGAGGCTGCTTCAGCCAGTGAGCAGAGTGTGGCTGGCAAAGACCTCGGGCTGGAGTGGGAAGAGGGTGAAACCCACCCTAAACCTATGCGTATGGTAATGCATACTTAGGAATACATAAAGTGTTTATACTTCATCAAAGTTAATTATTTTAAGTTAATACTTGTAATATATAGTAAAATGGTCTTATTTTAGGGCCCTCCAACTGTGAATGAACAGATTTCTATCCATATTATAAAAGCACTTTCTGATAACTCCTTTTAGTTATGTGAGGATTAAAAGTGTTAGCACTTACTATCATTACCATATTTCTATTGAATAAAAGCTTAGCAAATGAGCAATAACAGTATCTACATAGGAGGTCTTGACGTTTTAAGTCAAGAATAATAATTATAAACAAAATTAAAACAGGTTATAACAGTTAGTTATATAACTACTATGTAATTTATATGGATGATAGTGTTAGCATCTTCTTCTCATTTTATAAAACACCAAACATTTGATTCCTTAGGTAGCAACTCTAAAGCGTTTTTGGACTTTTCAAGGTCTTTACCCTGCAAAGCCTAGGTCTACTCACATTGGTCACCACAGCCAGAATTGCTATTCCTTGCATGATGGGCTGCCAGGCTCCAATGTCTTGGGCTTTCTCGGGCACCAGACGTCTAAACTGGGTGGTCAGTTTCCATGCGTCCACTCTTATTTCCAATATATTGTTCACCAGAGCCAACAGGGGGGCCAGTGGAAAAGAGGCCACAAATAAGGTGACGAACCCAAACTGAATAACTGTCAATGGAATGGACACACGTCATGGAGTGGTGAACGAATGGAAGGACAACGTATTTTCCTTTACTCTTGAAAGAGAAAGGCAAACAAAGAACTAAATTCCAAAGAGAAAACACATCCATGGTAAATAATTTAACGCTCAACAGTGAAAGAATTCAAACAAAACATAAATATGAGCTCCCTGGAAAGAAGACTAATTACAGCCTATTTCTTTCACATGTATATACTTAATAGGAACAATATATTACAAAATCTTTAATCAACCAGAATTATTTGCTGGTAATAAACTTGAGACATTCTAAGCATATTATTCTCAGTGTTGAAATCATAGAATGTTAGGAGATGCTTTGTGATTTAGGATTTTAAGAAAAAGAAAAAGTATATTGTGGACATATCTAACAAGTTAAAAGGAAATAAACGTACCACTGGGAAGGCTATGCTTAGGGAACGCTGGAGGAAATATGCTGAAAATAAGCCAAGGAGTGAGCTCGCCCGAGTCTGCGAATGAGGGGCAGTGCACTCAGAGAATTTACGATATTATTAAAAATCACAGAAGTATGTGATAAAAGTGTCTTAGTAAGTCATAGTCCTTCTTTAAGAATCTTTATCCTGAAGTTCTTAAATCAAAATGCAAGTGGTACCTTAGAAGTTCTTTTCTCCTTTTCCGTAATAAACATGGCCTTACTATAAATAGGGCAGCAGAGATTTTGGTTAAGCTATCCTATAGTGAGGAAGAACTAGGAAATAAGGCCAAAGATCTAAAAAAGGAAACTTTCAGTTTTTAGACCCTGCCTTCCCAACTGGCAGACCTTCAGACAAAACATGTGCAGATATGTAACTATGACTGTGAATGAGAGGAAAATCTACAGCCAGTTAGGCCTCTTGTTCAGATAAGGGGCAGGGACGACTCCGGCCAGCAAGGGCAAGGCTGTGGAGGGTGTGGCTAGGTGGGAGGAGCTGGCATTTGCTTCTGGTCTGAGAGGATAAGGGAATACTGCAGAAGAGCAGACAGGCCAGGCCAAAGTGCTCACATTCAGAGACGTCAGACAGGCAAGGATAAGAGCTGATGATGCCACAGAGTCAGCAGCAACGAGCAAAGATGTCAGTGTCTCTGACTCACCTAACCCTAAATAAACTCATCAGCCTAAAGGGGCAAGGCAAGTAATATGCGTGGAGTGGGTCAGAGTCCACTGTGGTAGACTGGCAAGTGCACGTCCTGCTGAAAGGGACAGCTCACAGTCACATGTAGGAATGAGGGCCCAACGTTGCCAGATTTTCTGATTGTTCAAGAGAAGCTAGATGTTAGGGTCATATTAGCAATAAACCCAGTTAAAAAATCCCATAGAGAAAAGATAACATTTATAATGACAACAAAAACACAGACAAGACTGCTATAACTGACTTAAGAAAAACAAATGATGATGAATAAACGAATGGTAGGATGTGCCACACTTAATTCGGCAGGCGCAAATTTGGGAACGTATCAAATTTTTTTCCGCAAAATAATTTAGAATTCTAATGCAAATTCAGTTAATCATCCCAAGTAGATTTAGGAAAAAAAAGCTGAAAGGTAATGCTAAAGTTTGTCAAGGAATATAAACAAACAGGTATAATAATGAGGAGGGATGGTTTGCACTCACAGTATTAGGAACATTCTGAGAAAGAATAATAAAATGAGACTAGCTCTAGGAGATGTTAAAGTATATTATAATGCTATGGTAATTGAAACAGAACTAGTACATGAATAGATAGTATGAATTAAACAGGATGGAGTTTAAGAAGAGATACAAATTCATGGGATTTTTGTATTTTTATAAAGTGATACTTTAAATCAGTGGATTCATGCATTGGAACAACTAAGTCACTGGGAAAATTGGCATCGGACCATCACTTTTGACACCAGAATAAATTCCAGATGGATTAAAAAATTTATATTAAAAAATAAAGCACCAGAAAAACCCCAGCATGGTATAATTTGATCTGATATTCAATTGAGAACTTTATAAACCACTTTTGAAACCAAAAAAGATAAAAGAAAAAAAATACCTATTGTAAAAAAAACCCTTGCCTGAAACTTTTTCATCATCCTCTATTGCTATCTAATACTTTTTATGCTTTCTTATATACTTTTACAGTCAAGTTCCTTGGAGGAAGTGTGCCCAATTATTTCCCCAACATGCTTGCCCTCCTTGAAGCCTGCTGAGGCCTCCCCATGGCACTGAACCTACTCTTGCTCACTTTGCCGGTGACCGATTGCATATTGGAGAGCCAATGCTCATTTTCAGTCTTGATTTATTTGGTCACTAGGCAACTTTTGACATGGCCAAACAGTCCCTTCTCCATTGAATTTTTTTTACCCCTTGATTTTGTTTTATTTAAATAATTTTTAAAGAGTCATTATATATTAAAGAAACTAAAAAAAATAAAAATAAAAAACCTACCTATAGTTTTTCTTCCACTTTTCCCCAACCACAGTTGTAGCAATTGTGTTTACCTGCCATTCTTTGAACAAGCTGTTTTATGCCTTTGTACTAATAGTTATACATGTGCGTTGAAGATCCAAGTTCAGTCACTTAAATGTTCATGAGGACTAGGTTCCAGGCCTCGGTGCTCCAGCTGAGGATGGGAAGGAGCCGCCTAGGACTTGGTAGCCACACCCAACAGGCCTGGTGCAGCAGGAAAGAGGCATGCATTCCGTCACATGCCACCAAGGCAGGTATCAAGTGTGTCAGTGCTCAGAAGAAAAGAGAAGCAAAGCCGTGGGAAAAGTGGAGGGGCCTTGCTGAGGCTCAGGACTTGTCGGGAAAGCAGGGAAGAGCCGTGGCTGGAGGCAGAACCAAGCAAGAGTGGAGGCCCCAGGGTTGTCTGCTGGAAGATGTTTCCTTTGAGCAGTAGGAGTTGTAATTAGAATGGTGATTGTCATTAACGAATATGGGAAAAATGGGAAGGAGGGGACTCTGTGGCGGTGTGTGCCAAAGGCACTCCATATTTATTTTTAGCAGAACAAAAATAATTCAAAAGGCACTTGGACAATTCCATCTTCCACAGACTAGAAAAAGAGATTTCACTGTGCTGGTGAATACAGAATAATAGACTACCTACTCTGAGAAATTAAGTCTTCTAAGTCATGAGGTATTATCTGGATAATAAGGAAACAATTTAATAAATCTACAAATCTGTCTGTAACAGCTGTCATTCTTTCTTGTAGAACAGGATGAGGCAGAATTATTTAGTTGATAACTATTTTAGTGAGCCTATGAAACTTTAAAGTCATATCAACTTCTCCCGAAAGCATGACCACATAGCTTTTCCTTTCAACATCATTTGACAAATCAACCACAGAAAAATAACTTTTCTCTAAGTTTTTTTTTTTTTTTTTTTGGGGTGCTGAAATAACGAATGATATTCTGCCCCAGGATGCTGTTATTGTTAATGCTGATAATAACTCCCATAAGAAATATTTACAATTATGACTCATTTTTGAATAACAGGTAATTGTCTTACAGTCCTTTTGAAAATAAGTGAATATAACTTCTACATTATATACTGCAACTACACCCTTAATAAATCCTGATCACAAAATGTAACAAAAGGAAAAATGAAATTCAAATCAGACTCCAGCCTGCTGCAAAGTATTGTTGCCTGGAGAAGCCACAAGATGAACCTTTTACTCACTGAAGAAAGCAGATGTGTTTCCACGTATAATGTGTACTTTTAAAAGCAATTATTTTATATATATAGAAGTGATTTAATAAAAAGTCATCTTCTATCTAAAGAATTGTAAACGGGAACCACAAAGGGGTATCTTTGCAAACACGCAAACTCCTATGCATAAATCCAAGGCCTGTCAACCAAAATGCTGCGCTGCTTTTTCTAGTCTCCTAAGATAAAAAAAAAAAAATCATAAACCACTCCAATGGTTAGCTAAAAGGGCACAGATACAAAACAAGTAAATTGTTGGCTGTCTATTAGATAGAAGCATGGCATGCATAATAGAAAAGATGGTGTTTCCTATGGAAATCCATTTTGAGAAGCATCTATTTAAAAAGCAACTGAGAGCTCAAAATCAAGTTCAACTGAATAGAAACGGAGCCGAAGCAAATAATACACAAATGGACAAAGACATTTAGGAAGGAGAGAACTTGTGCTAAATCTTAATTCTAGACCAGCACAATGGTTCCAAATTCAAGCCAGTGATTAGCCATGAGGTCACTCAAGGAACCCGGCAGAAACCACTGGCCAGGAGAAATAGATACGCTGTCAAAGGCAGGCATGAGGTGTGAAGAAGGGGACCCTGAGATCATTCCTGTCACAACGCAGCATGTCCTATTGCCTGCCTTAAATGACTCGGTTCAGAAGTGTACTGGCCAACAGCTGTGCCTGCATGGACTCCAGCCCACGCTGAATCATATCTAATAATAGTTGCTGAGTTCATTCTCGGACAGCATGGTTAGAATGCTTTGAGAATTAACGGTAAAGATATACCTCAATGAATATTCCATTTTATTGCATAGTAATAAATCTGAGCTTTGTAAAACATAAATATTGACAAAGACAGCCACCTCATTTGGAAGCATGACAGTATAATTTTATCTATTGGAGAGAAACATAATCTTCTTCATTTCAAGATGTTAAATATTAATTTGACTCAATAACAGATGCTTTTGGGATCCAAAGCATATTCCAGCATATTTTGTATCATCTAAAATTTCACTGACAACTTACTCATTTCAAGATATTCATAAAATAATCCCAGTTTGCCCATGGGCTGCAGATGGTAGTCCTGTTCCCATCGTGGGGTTATCTTTTCTGATCTTGAAACTCTGTGAAACCGTCCAATTAGATTCATGATCCAGCTGCCAAAAAGACCAAATTACAAATTAGAATGAATATTACCAGACCAAGGTCATAAAAGTATTTTGCTGCTATTTCAAAGCTGAACACACAATTTTCCAAAGATATTAATTTGTTTGCATGCTAAATTTCTTTTTATTTCTGTCTTCCTATCCCTATCAAAATATTTTGAAAAATAGTACTATATACCTGGGCTTATCAAAATTGCAACTGTACTACTTTTTGTCTCTTACCTCTTTTTCCTGTACACAGTTTAATTTTTAAAAGATATTTTCTCTCATTTGATTAACTTTAGTTGTTCTTTTTTTTATACCCCTCCCCCACCATCATTCAAAACAGTCTTGCCAGTATGAAAATCACCAGAGAAAATAAACAAAATGAAGGCACAGTATGTGAGCTGGTGATAAGCGCCGTGGAGAAAAATAAAGTAGGGCAGGGAATGTTTGCGTTTGTGTCTGGGGAGGAGGGAGCACAGAGGCCAGGGAAGGCCGCACTCCGAGAGACATCAAACAAGAAGAGTGTGCAAGAGGCGGAGGGGCCACACCATGGGGACAAGTTTCCAGGCAGGGGGACAAGGTTCCAGGCAGGGGGACGGTGCCTGCAGAGCCTGAGGCAGGAGCAGGCCTCCCACGCCCGACAGACAGCAGGGGCTCTTGTGGTCCAAGGCTATTAGGAAACAAGTTTGGTGGTTTGGTGGGGTGGGGATGGTCAGAGACCATCGTGAGAGGCCATCAGAGAGCACTAAGCAGAAGAGTGACATAATCTCACATTAGAAAAAAATATATTCAAGATCAGAGAAGCGAATCATCTCTCCCAGGTCACAGTGCAGAGCTAGGAGAAAACGCAGCCTTGATGGGTGCCCCGTGCTCTGCCACCACTGGACCCTGCCCCGATAGGCCTGTCTGTCGTCTCTTCTTTCATGCCGTGTTTTTTCTCTCTCAAAGCCTCGTGGCTTGGAAAACTGCTTCCCCCTTTTTATGGCAGTTTGTCTCGAAAAGAAATCGGAGTTGGCAGTAGAATGACGTGTGCACCTACAGCACAAAGAACTGTTGTTCCCTCCAGCAGCAGTCGGCTTGTGGTTTATCCGTGGCGTTCATCAGAAAAGGCACAATAACAACAAAGGATTCCAAATACAGATACAACATCCGGTTAAGTTTTCGCTGATTAAACAGCATGTTTGTATGGATTTCAAATTCTGACAATGAGAAGGCATCACACGACTATAAGGACAGTTTCTGTAAGAAAACCCAGCAGACTCATCGTCTCCATCACGTGGACAGGTGCCACACGTGCGCACCCAGCTGGCATGAGATGGGAGTTCAATCCACACTCCATTGCCTAATAGCTGCTTAACCTTGGGAAAGAAAAAGTAAAATGGGAATGGTAAAACCTATACTGCCCAGGGCTGCTGTTGGAATTCGAGGATTCAAAACAGGTAAAGGATCTAGCACATTTCCTAACACTTCAAAACGCCCTGCATGGGGTTCTCTGTTGACCAGTGCAGGCCACACTGGCTGGAGCCAGCTGAAAACACGGCCTGCATTGTGCAGCGTCTTGGCTCAGGGCTACAGGCCACCTGGCTCAGTGGTTCTCACTTCAGCACTTAACAAGCATGATGTGAAATGCTCGTTCACAGTGCAGCTTCCTAGGCCCGAGGAAAAAGAGCTGAGGTGAGCCCTGTAGTCTGCAGCCATTCCAGGGGGCTTGTGACCCAGGTGGCACCAGGGACCGTGCATGTCCATCACCCTTCATGACACCTAACTCGAGATGACCCAGTTTGGTTTCTATTGGTTTATTTTTTGCTCTGTCTCCTACACTTCCAGCCTCAGCCTCTTGCTGAATCCTCTCCAGGCCCCCAGTGCAGCAGGTATTTTTCTATCTGGACCCCAAATCACATCACAGTGTGGATTCTGGATGAAACTTCTGTCCTGGCAACTGCTTGTATCACCCACTCACCTGGTGCTTCCCCTTCGTCCTGTTCTTACTCTCCCACTCACAGTGGATCACATTAGCAGTCTTTCTCACTAGCTTGCTTTCCTTAGCTTCCTGAGCCTCTTACTCAGTTTTCCCGAGTTGAACCACTCATCTGCAGTAGGAAATCCTGGGTGGTCATCCTCATCCATCTACGTTGCCCTTGGTCTTTTGGGTTTTCTACTGGGCTGTGATTCTAGTGCAGGGATCTCAATCTTGACTGCACATGTGAATCACCCATAGAACTTTTTAAAAATACAGACACTAGATGACTTTCTCCCCTGGCCCAGGCTAAAAGCAGGGGTTACAATATAATTTCCTTAGGAATTTACCATATATGTTAGCATAACCACATCATAATAAGTTACGCTTTACTAAGTCCTATGTGCAAAGCATGGTGAGAAGCACTTTACATCTCATTTTCTCTTAGACTCTTATATTTAATCCGTGTACTCTACAGCTTTTCTTGCCCTATCTATTTAAGGGATGGGTATAGTTTTGGGTAGCAAGGGTACCTGATATCTTTGATATCTTAGGATTTTATATGCAAAAAAGGAAACTGGCACCTATACAAAGAAAAGAAGTCCAAGTCACTCTCTAATTTGGCTAACACTTAGGATTCCCAGTTTTCAAATAAGGGATATATAATTTAAAGCATACTGCCTAAATATTTTAGGCTAGGAGGAAAAATATCTGAAGGCAGAGTTCATGTCACTATAATTTTTAACAATGTGCTTACTTGAAGTATAAACAGGTCATGGATACTAGAATTCACCTTTTATTTTAAAATACATGAACAAATTTCATTTCATATGAATTTCTCAGTACCAGTTTAGGAATATACCCTCCCCTTAATTTTTTAAATCAGAAAATAGCTTGCTGGCAACCAGTTATCTATCAAAACTTAGTGTTAAATAGTTAACCTTCTTGGTTTCAGAAAATATTTTTTAGTAACCAAAGAATGAGTTAAGATTTTCCTCTATTTTATGTATTTGTTTTCATGGAGAAACAAACATAGTACTCTTTGTGCATGACCTACTTTTACTTATCTGGAAAAATCTTAATATGAGTTCAATGAAAGTAAGGGTTATTTTCTGCACAGTAGGATAAAAAGTTAATTTCACAGCCAAAGCCAGAATCCTTTTTTGGGGGGGCTGGGGGGCAGGGTAGGAGGGGAGATGGGGAAGGAGAGAGAGCTTTGTTTAGAGAAAGACCCCAACAGTTCTCATTGAAGTCAGAGGATGACACCCTGGAACCCAGAGTCAGTTAACTGCTCTACAAAGAGAAGGAACAGAAACTTGGTGAGGGAAGAGAGAAAGATGAGAGGTTAGGGGAGGGAGGGGAAGAAAGAGGGGGACAGTGAACGTGATGGAGGAAGACAGGGCAAAGAGGCAGGAGGCTGGAGCCTATAAAGAGGGTGGTAAGTTAAAAACAATCCCAGTTGTAGAGTGGGCAAAAGACTTTAAAAGAGCGGACGTTTTTGTTTCAAAATGAGAGGAGAGGGAAGAGGACGGGAAGAAGGAGACAGAAAAGAGTGGGGAGAGAGGGAGAGGTGATTACAGAAAAAGGATCAGAGACATGAAACTGCTGGCTCTGAGACGGAGAACAGAGGTCACAATCCAGGGAATGTGGCCTCCAACAGCTAGAAAAGACAATGAGATTCACCCTCGATCCTTCAAAAAGAAACACAACCCTGCCAACACTCTGATTTTAACCCAGTGGAACTGCTGACCTCCAGGCCTGTAAAATATTACATTTGCATTGTTTTAGCCTATTAATTTTGTAGTAATTTGTTACAGCAGCAATAGAAAACTAATACAAATGGTCTCCCTGAAATTTGCAGAAATTCCAGATAGTGGTGGACTTTCCACTTTGATACTGCAAGGGGCTTAAGTGAAAATTTAAAAGGATAGAGGGATCCCAGCTAACATCTGAAGTACAGCTGTATCTTCTGTTATTCTTGTTTTTTTCAGCTACGAAACAATATGTCAAAACCTTTGTGGTAATTATTTTAGACAATTTATCTCTTAGAACATAATGTATCCCAGTGCCTTAGGATCACAAGAGAACCTCTATTCGTGAAAGCACATGGATTTGGTGTCATAGGATCTTGGCTTTGAATCTCACAGTAGCCTCTTATTGCCAGTGTGAACTTGGGTAAGTCATTTAAACCTCTTTAGGCCACAGATCTTCATTTGCAAAAGGGAGATAAGGATCATTTGGAAGATTAAACGAGAGAGATGTAAAGGACTTAATATAGTTATGGTACATGTTAAGAATTCAACAAAGTACTATTAATGACTTTTATTTTTCTATTTTTTTTTTTTGAGACAGGGTCTTGCTATGTTGCCTGGGCTAAATGTATCATCATAGCTCACAGCAACCTCAAACTCGGGGGCTCAAGCGACCCTCCTGCCTCAGCCTCCTGAGCAGCTGGGATTGCAGGCATGTGCCACCAAGCTCTGCTAATTTTCCTATTTGTTATAGAGACAGGGTCTTTCTATGTTGCTCATGCTGGTCTCGAAATCCTGGCCTCAAATGATCCTCCTGCCTCGGCCTCCCAAAGTGCCAGTATTACAGGTGAGTGCCAGCGTGCCCAGCCTATTACTGACTGCATAATACAAAAGGAGAAGAGGAAGGTGCTGTGAAAAGTTGTGGAAATACACAGTTCACAGCTCTAACAAAAGTCACCTCTCCAAGGGCTGTGATTAGTCAACCACCATCAACAGCCTAATAGGCGTAAACTACAGTGGGTGGGGAAACATAAAGAAAAGAAGGTTTTTAAACACAAACACTGGACACATTTATGCTGTTAATTGTACTATCTTGTCTGGGGACCTTTAAAAACAATAGATTCTTATCCATTTTAGAGGTGGACATGCAGCTATGTGGATAATGTAGGCAAATGATCTGGACAGGTGGGCTGTTCTATCCCCGGTCCTGTTACCCAAGATTATACAATTTGATACTCACGGCAATAATACTTCTTGTATGTTATTCCAGATTGCTTTTCCTCCCATGATTATTGTCAACTGAGTTGTCAGTTCAAGAAGACAGCCGCCTGGGTCACACTGGAATGTTCAAAAGAAAATTCATTTAAATTTTCAGTGGGTCTAACTTGGAAAACAGTCATTAATTTTACTTTTATGATATTCTGTTTAGGCTAAAATGAAATCTATAATGAAGAAACTATTCATTGGGCAACTGAGAGAAAACATAAAACAACTTAAATTTGCAAGGGAAAACAATTCTGTATGCATACCTCTTCATTTCTGTATTTTCCCAACCAATACACTGGGTCTCCTGGATAGCCTACAAATTTGCCCTTAAAGAATGCTATGTAGAAACACGAAGAGTAGTAGTTGACAAACTGGAATAAGAACATCTTCATGGTTAAGCTGTTCTCATAATCAGTCTGGGTCCTTGGGAGTTCTGTAGTTAAAAGAAAGAAAATTAAGATTTTAAAATTGTGAACAGCTTTGAGACCCTAATCAAAGACACTGATACATGAGTTAACATGTTTAAAAAAAAAAATACAATTCACACTGTTTTCATTTAAGCGGGTATGAATTGCTTAATATAGCCAGTGTGTTAATTCCAAGTTTACACATTGTTATAAGAGTTCTCCCCCAACATGGGAACAATATCCCACATGGCCCCAAAAAAAAAAAAAAAAATTGCAACCGTTCTTTAAAATTTACAAGTATAGTGCTATCAAATAAGCAAGAACTGTCATGGGTATAATTCACAGAAAATTACTTTTGAACTGCCCGCTAAATGATATTGTCTTGTCTTCCTGAATTGCAATAAGGTAGGGCTGTTGAAGAAAACAACAAAACAAGGGGTGACTTGCAAGAGGCATTTGGTCATCCTCTTAGTTTGGAATCTGAATCAGTCTGGTCATTTTTACAAGATCACTGAGCAGGCCGTTTGGAGAATGACCCAGTTGTAGGCAGGGTGTGGGATGCACTTAACTTTGGCCACTCAGCAGCTGCCTGGGACGCAAGCCAGGGAGAAGCAGCACGTCACAAAAGCCAGAGCTGATGAGAATGATATTAATACGAACAGCACGGGGAGAGACACGCAGCAGTGTGACTGCTTGTCCTCTCTACAACAGAGGGGCATATCTGCCACTGGAACCGTGACCCTACTCCACTTATTTGCAATAAAGAGACTATTTACTTTCGACAGTAGAGTACATGATCTAATGTAATTGAAAATATTATTCAGCACTGATCTGTTTACACAGAGCTTGGACATTATAATGATTGTCTTTGCTTTGTTCCTTTTTACTAATGCAAAGCTGTAGATAATTCATTTCCCATGCAGCCTAGAGAAAAAATGTTTACACTTGAAAATTTCTAAAAATTGTTACCTACTGGAATTGAAATGTCTAAAAGATACAGTCTCTTATTTTTAACAGGCTCTAAAAATATCTCAGAAATTACCTAAGCTACAGTAGAACCTTACCAAAGTTAGTAATCATAATGGCCACTCTTTCATATATGGTGTTCAGAATCATGATGATGATAAAGCTGATGATGGAAGCAGTGATGGACGTGGCTGTCTGTGGAGTCAGGTACTTCTGGATTGGGTCTGTCCCATTAAGGTTCTTGGGAAGTTTTGCAGAAAATACGATGAACACTGAGAGCCTATAGACAATAATCCCAATAACTGAAGCGATGATCAAAAGGATCTGAAAACACAATGAACATGGGAGCATGAGACTCACCAGTAATCATACCTGTACTGTTAAAAATTGACCCAAGCTTAAATTAACAAGGTACATGCGTAAAGTGATGTAAATCTCACATAACCGCCACCTGAAAGGTAGAAAATCCACATGTTAAATTTTAAAACACGGAAAAGGGATGATGGAAGTCAAAAGAGAGTGTATCTACTTATGTAAGATGTTAATGATAAGAGAAACTGTGTGCAGGGGTGACAGTGGGACTCTGCACTTTCTGCGCAATTTTTTTTTTTTTCTTTTGAGATAGGGTCTTGCTCTGTTGCCCAGGCTGGAGTGCAGTGGTGTGATCACAGCTCACGCAGCCTTGAACTACTGAGCTTAAGTGATCCTCCTGCCTTAGCCTCCCGAGTAGCTAGGACTACAAGCATATATCACCATGCCCAGCTAATACTGAAAATTTTTTTTGTATAGACAGGGTCTCACTATGTTACCCAGACTGGTCTCAAATTTCTGGCCTCTTGCCTTGGCCTCCCAAAGTGCTGGGATTACAGGTGTGAGCCACTGCACCTGGCCGCAATGTTTTTTATAATCCTAAAATTGCTCTAAAAAAGAAAATCTGCTAAAAGATAAGTGAATCTTCAGACAGCATAAAAATGGAATAACTAGTAGCATGTTCTGGTAGAAGGAAAAAGTATGCATGTGGAACCAAAGTAAACATCCTGTTTACAATTACTGAATTATTTAAGTTATAAATTAGTGTTGTTTGCTCATTTTTACTCCATTAAGGAGATATGTTTCCTTGTAACAGAGGAGCTATCACCAACTCAAGTGTCAGCAGGTGCTAGCTTTTGTCTTTTTTTTTTGTTTGTTTGAGACAGAGTCTCACTCTGTTGCCCGGGTTGGAGTGCCGTGGCATCAAGCTCACAGCAACCTCAAACTCCTGGGCTTAAGCAATTCTTCTGCCTCAGCCTTCTGAGTAGCTGGGACTACAGGCATGCGCCACCATGCCCAGCTAATTTTTTTCTGTATACATAATTTTAGCTGTCCAGATCATTTCTTTCTATTTTTTTTTTTTGGAGAGACGGGGTCTCACTCTTGCTCAGGCTGGTCTCGAACTCCTGACCTCGAGCGATCCTCCTGCCTTGGCCTCCCAGAGTGCTAGGATTACAGGCATGAGCCACCGTGCCCGGCCTAGCTTTTGTCTCAATCACTGTAGCAGAGGAGATTCTGAACATAGCCAGCGAAGCTGGCAGGGAGGGGCCCTGGGCTAACCATTGGTACTGGCAGCAGGTCCCTGCTGATAAAATCTTCACATACTTTTCACACTCATATCTTACAATCTTAAACTGGCGGTCATTTGTACCTGCACTTCCACAAGAGCCATGCCCCCAGTCCACTGTATTTTTGGCTGCATGGTCCCCAGTGTCAGTGAGGGGGTCTGAAGCACAGTTTGCGCACGGCAGGATTTCACTTTCTCAGTAAGCAGATTTTCTTTGGCCACTAAACAATGCACATTAAAAGGTACCATGAATTTTTCCTTATTTGATACACAGTATTGGACACTGTTGAAGAGGCATCTCTAACAGTTTTCCTCGCCATCTGCTTTTTCCAGAACCATGTGCTCAATTTGTTTGACTGCTTGTGATGACTGACACGAGAGAGAAGAGCTATAGAGAATGGGAAATTGTGGGTCAAACAAAACATGTCCTGTTGTTGACAATAACAGAGAAGAGGCCGGTTTTCAACTGCGGTGTGCAGTAAAGGGAGTGATTCCAGGACAGTCCTGGGGCTAGGCTCCTGCAGAATCCCGGTTCTGCTGCTAAGCTACTGGGGCTTCAGTAGCCTCACCTGCACCCATATGGGGATACTATAGCACCTAACTTATGGAACTGCTGAAGATTCAATGAGTTACTTGTGAAAACACGTAGAACATTAAGCCTGGGTCCATGAAAAGCAGTATATAAATATTATCTATGATTATGGTGATCAGAGCATTAAAAAGATATTTTTCTTACCTTTGAAGCAATCTCCTTATAGAGAAGGTATTACATTCCCCCCTCATTATCTCCTTTCCTTCACAGTTAAGTCTTAACACTTGTGAAATGAATAAGATTTTTGTGTGCGTATACGTAAAAATTAGCTAAGGCTGAGAAAAATAACAAGATGTAGCAAGTCTTCCTCTCTCGGCACAACACAGAGAGTTTTTAAATATTATAATTATTAAGTAATGGTAATAGCTAAACATTCCTTAAATGGTTACTGTTCTCCTCAGCACACATATGTATGTTCAATCCTCATAACAGGCAAGGTAGGTAGTATTATATAATCTCTTTTACCAATGAGGAAATAGAGGCTCAAAGAGATTAAGCAATTTGCCCAATATTAAGCAACTAGTAAGTAAAAGAACTGGGATCTCCAAAGACACACTAACCTCTACATGGCACTGCCTCCCACGTTAAGGAAACGAACTCTAATTCATTCCAGAGCTTTTACAGACTTGGAAAGCTCCCATGCTTCAGAGTGCTTGATATATTCAGTATTTCTTTACAGAAGCAGGGAAGCTTTTCATTCTTTTTTTTCAAGTTTTTTTTTTACTTATCTTTTCTGATTCTAACTTTAATACTTTTCCGATAAGAACTTTAGTATATATTCACTGTGGAAAATTTGGATCTGGCCTGGATCTGTCCCCATCGTAGAAGAGAACCCAGATTTTGCACCGGGGGGAATTAACCCCTCTATTTTCAGCCCTGGGGTTTGGGTGGGAGTGCCCCCACTGTGCTCCAGAGGTAAATCATTATTGCTTTGAGACAAAAAAGTATCTTATCTCCCTGGCCTCAGCAACTGATTCAGGGACTGACATATAACCCAGTAAGATCTGAGGAGACAAATGTTAGTGCCTATGGGAAAGACAAGCTTTCCCTATCACTAGATGAAGCCAGTAAAAAGAGCCTCTGTTTGCTTGAATATGATGTGAGATCTGGAATGCTGCAGCCGTTTTGCTACCATAAGGGAGTGCCTGCCCACCTGAGGCAGAATGAAGACAGAACAAAACATAGCCCTTTATGTTATCTGGTCTGCAGTATCCTAGCCTTGACTGAAGTCACACCTCAGATCTGGAATTTTCAGTTTCAGGAACCAGTAAATCCCACCTGCCCCGTTTTGCTGTTGTTTAAACCAACTAGAGATTGATTTTCTGATACCTACAATTGAAAGACTCCTAACTTCAAAAATAATATAAAAATAAATAAAAATAGGAAAAAATTTACTATTGTCTATAGGTAAGTGTAATTCCTTCAGAACTATGCATTGTTTGCATATTTAAAACCACTTTACGTATTAATTCATCCTTCCCTTAAACCTATCATAAACCATAAGCATTTCTATATGCCATAAAATATTTTCAGGAGCATACTTTTTTCCATGGCATGCACAATATTCCACTGTATGGAGGGCTGAAAGTAGGATGTTTTCACTGAGATAGATATTTATGTAGATATATATGTGTCTGTGTGTGTATATATCCATCCATACATATACATAATGTGGTAACTGAATAAATCTTACTGACCTTTATCGTTTTGAAATATTTTGAGATTGAATGTTTCTAAAAGTTAAATTAATAGATTAAAGAATGTGAATATTTTTGAGACTCCTGATACATACTGCCAAACTGCTTTCTAGGAAGGCTGGAGTAATGCAAAGTTCCAACAGCCTAGTATGAGTGTAACTGATTGCTGCACTTCATCCTCACAAACACTGAGCCCTATCACCTGACAGGTGAAAAGCTATCTTATTTAAATGTGCATGGGTTTAATTACTATTAAGGTTTGGCATTTTTTCACACTTATTAGACATTATATTTTTTCTTTTATACATGCATATTTATGTTCTCTATTCTAGCTACTGAGATCTTTGGTGTTATCTTCCAGGTGATGTGAATTCTCTAACTCTTTGCCTACTTGTTAATAAATAATTCTTCTGCTGTTTTGTTTAAACTTAGGATTCTTTTGATGTATGGAAATCTTTAAATATTTTCCTCTGAAACTTCTTCCATTGCTAGTAAGTTTAGAAAGTTTTTTACATCTAGAGATCATATATTCATCAATCTATTTATGTCTAGTTTTTCATGGTTTTGCTTTTTTTAATGTTTCTGAAGCTTACAGTATGTGGTCCCAAGGATGGCTTTAACCTTTATTTTTTCCCTCTGAATAGCCAACAAGTATTCCATGACCATTTATGGAATAATCTCTACTTTTGCTATGGATTTATAATGCCTCCCTTCTCATATGTTAATCTATTAACATCAGGGCCTATTTTTGAGCTTCACATCCTATTCTCTACTCCAGCTGTTCTTGAGCCAATAAAATTATCACAATTTTATTAGTATGAATATGATTTTATTACTAATAAGCTCAATTAATAAATTCTGATATTTTGGAAATAATGTCTTTTTCTCAAGAATCATTCATTTAAGCCTTCTTTTATATCTTTCAGTAGTTTTTATGTTTCCTTTGATAGCTCCTATTATCTTCTTAAGGGTATTCCTGGATGTTTTAGTTTGGTTGTTGCTTTTGGAAAATTTTAGAATTGTTAGTGCCTCTCATTTGGTCTCCTCACCAGGAACTAGAAAATCCTGAACCACTGACCTGATCTAAACAGGTGGGGTGAAAGGAACTGGAAGAACCACTGTGAACAGATAAAGATGTTTTGAACCTTGAGAGTTGCTCCATGTGGTGGCCAAATAGTTCTCTGGAAACATCTCTGAGACCATATAGTTTCCAGGCTCAGCATTTAGTTTCCTCAATATTTAAAATTAGATATTAAAAAGCTTGTTATGTAACAAACTATAAAATTGCATAATTTTTAAAATATAAAATTATATTAGTCTTACCCAGAAAAAGACAGCACTTGCACAGAGGGTTATCCGTATGCATTTTCCACAAGTAGTAAAGGGAATGCGCTCTTCTTCCTGATTTAAAAAAAAAAGTTTAGTCAGTCAAGGGATTGCTCCACTGAAATTATTTTTCTCCTGATCTGTCAATAAATCTTAGGCTTAACTTAATTGAAAAAATAGTTTGCAAGCATAGTCTCCTTACTCATAATTGTAAATTTTTAAAATAATTTCAAATACAGACATAACAAAACATGTGTAGTGTTCATTTTAAAAACAGTTTTGGAAAACGCAAGCATGAGTAATGAACTGTTTATTTGCCAAGAGCTGAGCTCAGGAGTTTGGGTATCTCATGGTACAATGCTATAAAGCTACACTTCTAGGTTTGTCTTAGGTTCTAGAAATGATTGGACAAATGGCAGGACAAAAAGTTTCACAAATGTCTGCAACTACTAGGTATCCACTATGTGTTTCTTGGTTGAGTTTTATATATTATATTAATTTGGTATAACGAATTTTTAGAGTTTCTATTTTATAGTTTATAAGAATATATTTAAATTCTTAAGAGAAGAAATCAATGCTTCTCATGATTTACCTGGATTATAAGAGTAGCTATAGCATAATAATAGCTGCAAATACTTACATAGTATTTACTCCGTGCCAGGTACTATTCTAAGTAGTTCTATACATTAACGCACTTAATCCCAACCACAATCATGAGGAAGCAACTATTCCCATTTTATAGATAAGGAGATTGAGACATAGAGAACTTAAATAATTTGTCTAAGATCACCTAATTGGCAAGTTGCTCTGTTCAGACTTGAATTCTGGCAGTCTCATTCCCAAGACTTCACACTCACACTATAGGCCTTTCTAAATCAATGGAGGATATAATATTAATAGCAACAAAAGTGAAACGAGGAAGAAAGATAAAGAAAAGTGAATCTTCACCTGCAATTTTTTAATAAGCAACATTTCAATGGAAACTTATTAGTTGGCAATTTTAAATATAAAATTGGCAGGCTTAAATGACCTAATAGTCTTTTCTTCAGTATTTTTCCTATGTTGCTGATATTATCAGCTTTTATTTTTTTTTTTTAGTACTCAAAAGACTTTATGAACACTTACTTTTGTTTAAACTTCAGCTTTCATTTCTGAATATATAATCTTTCAACAACACATGCTTTGACCCCATGTTCTCTAATAAACAGCAGAAACTATTCATGATGGGGATTATTTGAAGGTTGTTAACATTGCAAAAGACAAATGTCACCTTGCACTGATAATTGAACCTCATTTCTTTCCATTTTTAAAAGGAGGTTGAATTGCTCCCTCCAGTCCCTTTTAGTGCCAACATTTTGTAAATCTGTGATTTAATTTATAAAATCTATGGTTGGGGACATTTTCAGATGCTCTTGGTAAAAGTATTTTCTTTCTAAGAGCTGTTCATATTCAGAACCTACTGTTCTTACACTGATGACTACAAGTATAATCAGCTCTAAGTTTTCTGTGTTGATGGAAAGAAGCTACAATGCAGATGATTCAAAAATCATCTTTCAGGGGCTTTGGAATATTTATATAGAGAGATATATAGTTTCATATTTTATTTTTGCAGCAGTATTAGCAGCAGCAAATCTACCTTTCCAGTGACACAAAATGCCTAGCACAGTGCCTGAACATAGAGGGACTTCAATACATAGTCCCTTCCTCTTCCATCCTTTTTGTGACTTTAGGATAAGAGACACAATTTTTTTGTGCACATCCCAACCAGAAGGTGGAGCAGTGACTGAGCCTGAGTGCAAGATAAAGGGGCAGCTAGTCTAGGATGAAGAAGGGGTGGCAATAATGAAAGGAGCATGTGAAAAATTGACAGTCAACTATAAAACCAAAGTATCTTTCCTTATACATCCATATCACGGTCTTACTTTTTTTTTTTTAATTTTTAGTATTATTATGAAAGGGACCACATTTATCTCCTAAGTCCACTGTTCTAAGCAATGCTTCTTCACCTTGGCTGTACATTAGAATAACCAGAGGAGCTTTAAAAAATCCCTATGGTCAGAACACACTCCAGGCTACCATATACCGTCAGTGTATGTACTGATGGAATCTAGGCATCGATATTTTTTATGCTGCCCAGGTGATTCCAACGTACAGCCAAGGATGAGAACCACTGCAGGAAACAACTAAATTACATCTCGATAGCATTTTCCTTACCTGAGTAATCTCATTTATCACCACGTGAGTACACCGTGCTTCATATTCTGGCCGAGCTTGTTCTTCCTGCTGTAACTCAACAGTGTCCCATTCATACTCAAGTTCTGCCTGGCGCCGTTTCCAAAACTCCAAAAACAAGGTAACTAACAGAGAGAGACAACAACAGGATCATATGGATCTTCAATAATGATGGAAATCTGTGCTGAATAATTTTAGTTATCCATAACTTTTATTTATTTATTTTTTTTGAGACAGAGTCTCACTCTGTTGCCCAGGCTAGAGTGCCGTGGCGTCAGCCTAGCTCACAGCAACCTCAAACTCCTAGGCTCAAGCAATCCTCCTGCCTCAGCCTCCCGAGTAGCTGGGACTACAGGCATGCACCACCATGCCCGGCTAATTTTTTCTATATATATTTTTAGTTGTCCAGCTAATTTCTTTCTATTTTTAGTAGAGATGGGGTCTCCCTCTTGCTCAGGCTGGTCTCGAATTCCTGACCTCGAGCCATCCTCCTGCCTTGGCCTCCCAGAGTGCTAGGATTACAGGCGTGAGCCACCGTGCCTGGCCTATCAATAACGTTTTTGTACATAGTAAATAAAACCAAATTTATAGCTGATACTAATATTTAAAAGAGAGAAAAATGATCTTAAAAGAAAACGTTGATAGTTTAAAATATTATGAAACAGACTATAGCTTATGGGAAAGCAGTAACAGGATGGTCAGAAGGCACATATGTCTGACGCTGAAGCATCTGCTCCTGCACTTTACAGCCAACTAAAAACACAAATGAGTATCGTAACTCCAAAGTGGCTCATGGTCCATCCTTCTGTCTGCTCTCCCCTGCATCCCTCTTGCCCTTACTCCCTTCCTTCCTAAGGGGCTGGGTGTGAGAGGGAAAATGCTTTAGAACTCCCCAAATGAATTAATAGTCTTTCATCCCTAATCATTAGGGAAATGCAAATCAAAACCACAATGAGATATCACTTAACTCCAGTGAGAATGGCCTTTATCAAAAAGTCCCAAAACAACACATGTTGGCGTGGATGCAGAGAGACAGGAACACTCATACACTGCTGGTGGGACTGCAAACTAGTGCAACCCCTGTGGAAAGCATTATGGAGATACCTTAAACAGATTCAAGTAGACCTACCATTCGATCCAGCAATCCCATTATTGGGCATCTACCCAAAGGAACAGAAGTCATTCTGTGACAAAGACACCTGTACCCGAATGTTTATAGCAGCACAATTCACAATTGCAAAGATGTGGAAACAACCCAAATGCCCATCAATTCATGAATGGATTAGTAAATTGTGGTGTATATATATATATACCATGGAGTATTACCTAGCTATAAGAAATAACGGTGATATGACATCTCTTTGGTTCTCCTGGAGAGAGTTGGAACCCATTATATTAAGTGAAGTATCCCAAGAATGGAAAAACAAGCATCACATGTACTCACCAGAAAATTGGTTTCCCTGATCATCACCTAAATGCACATTTGGGAATAACACCAATTGGATATCAGATTGAGGTGGAGGGTGGGGGGAGGGGATGGGGGTATAACTACATGATGAGTGCGATGCGCACTGTTTGGGGAATGGGCACGCTTGGAGCTCTGACTCAGGGGGATGGGCAGTACATGAGCAACGTATGTAACCTGAACTTTTGTACCCCCATAATAAGCTGAAATAAAAAAAAAATAGTCTTTCATATAGAAAAATGATATTTTTCTCAATCTTGTGTAAAGAATGAATGAAATAATTTTTAGGAATCATTATTTTTCAGAATTTGTAACTTCAAATACTAAATAAAAACATTAAATGTTAATTGAAAAGTGCAGTTTGAGGGTAAATCCCCTTATACCCCTCTTCCCATCAAACTGTTGCCCCTGAGCCCTTCCTACATAGAAATTCTGGAATTACCTCTGTGGAATCTACAAATATTTTTTGATTGTCTACCATGTGCTGAGAATAAAGAGAAAGAAGACATAGTCCCCACTTCAAGGAGCTTTTAGGTACATGGGAATTATGCTGTACTGGAAGCGACCAGTCTAGTAGATGAGTAAGGCGGCTATGATAAAGGTAAGCACGGGCTGTTCTGGTACAGCCAGAACATCTAACCGGATGTTGCAAGGCAGGCCTCCCCAGAGGAGGGGACCACTGTGATGACTCTTGAGATGACTCACAGCTTATCAGGTGAAGACGGTAGTAGGTGGGATGTTAAGGCCACTCCTCCCATGGAGTTGCACACACAACGGCAAGGTGGCCAGAGGGCCAGGTACTTTCCAAAAACTGCAAATAGTCAGGTAGTGAGTGTGGGGTGTGACGAGGGAGGGGCAGCTGGGTGAAAGAGCCACAGGGGAACATCACAAAGGACTCTGCGCCTTGAAAGGAGTTCGGAGTTCAACTTACAGGTGGAGGAGACACTGAAGGGGTCTAGAGTGAGACTAGAGCAGGGAGCCCGACTGGCGGGTACAGGAGGTGGCGGTATACTTGAGGGATGTGGGGCAGGTGGACGGATTGGAGGCAGGTATGATAGAAGGGGCAGGAAGAAGTCAAGGGTGCCAGCTGGGTTTCTGGCCTGGAAAATATCCTAAATTCTAGGGCCATTTCCTGGAATAAGAAATGCAGGAAGAGGAGAGAGATGACCGGTTTCGTTATGGTCAGGTACATATAGACTACTCAAGGAGAACTGCCAGTAGGCAGATAAAACTCTAGAATGCAGGAGGAAGATCTGGGCTGAACCAGATTTTTATTATTTTAAGTGGCAACTGGGGCCATGAGCAGATGAGATCACTAAATGAGGTGCAGAGTGGTAGTTCATAAAAAGCATCAAGGAGCTTTCAAAAAATACTGAGCCTGGGCACCACCCCTGAGATTCTGAGTTAATTGGTTATTTCTTTTTTAAAGCTCTTACAAGCAGTCAGGGTTGAGAGTCACTGAATCACTGGAGTAGAGAGTGAAGAGAGCCGGAATGAAATCCTTGCAGACTCTGCAGTAGGCAGCCTGAGATGCAGCTGTGAGGAGCATGAACTCGATACCCCCAGTGGTGAAGACAACTAGAATGTTTAAAAGCATCTGCTTCCCAGCAGTGTTTATTTTGAATGCTGCTTTTCCAATAACAGTAAGTTAGAGTAGTAATAACCTGGATATGGGAACCAGGTTCAAATTGCTGAGTGTTGAGTATGGAAAACGATGGTTCTACTACTAAGAAACTACCCAGCCATTTGTGTACTTGTCCCTGCCCGTGAGGAAATTAATCTGCCTCTGTCAATGGGATGAAAATCTAGAGAACATCAGGTAATTTTGCAGACCAAGCTGTGACTGACTGGTCTTGCTGGCACTGGACCCATGCTGGCCTCATGTAGCAGATACTCCCAAGAGAGACCCCTGCTGGGGGTTCGGGTGGGGGGGGATGAGCCACCCACGAGCCAACCCTCCTTGGGTCACATATGAAGCAGCATAACATATGCCACCCACTTACTAAAGCACCCTAGGCTCTGCATCTCTATGATAAACATCCATATACTGCCATCCAACAGGACCCCACTTTTTAACTTACCAGAGAATTCCACCGTGGGCATGGCATATACCCCCACCCCTAAAGCAGTGGCAGTGCATATTCTCTCAGAAACGGCGCATTGTACTCCCTATGCCTGCCCCTCTTCTGCTCTTCAGAATGTGTAGGACTCAAGCCTCCTGATCTATATTTGCTTCTAGGCTTACTATCTATCATGTGCACCAGAATGTCATCTTCACGAGGGCCAGGATTTTGTTTTATTCACAGCTGAAGACTAGCACATAGCAGGCACTTAATGAATAAATGCACTGAATAACTGAATTGAAGGACACCATGCCAGAACCTGGAGGACCCCCACCACCTGGGGAATCAACCACTCAGAGGTCCCGGCTAGCTCCAACTGCTCCCCTCTCTGCATGACCCTCCACTCTCCACCACTCTCTGCTACACCATCTACTTGGGCCCTCAGGACTCTGTACAGGCACACCCTGTTTCATTGCACTCTGCAGATACTGTGTTTTCATTTGTTTATTTTTTGCAGATTGAAGATTTGTGGCAATCCTGTGTTGAGCAAATCTACTGGAGCCATTTTTCCAACAGCATATGCTCACTTCATGTCTCTGTGTCACATTTTGGTAATTCTCATTATTTTCATTATTATCTCTGTTTTGGTGATCTGTGACCTTTGATGTTACTATTGTAATTCCTTTGGAGCACCATGAAGCTTACCCATATAAGACCGTGAACTTAATTGATAAATGTGTGTATGTTCTGACTGCTCTAATGACCAGCCATTCCCCTATATATATCTCTCCCTCTCCTCAGGCCTTCCTATTCCCTCAGACACAATAATATTGGAATTAGGCCAAATAAGTATCCTATAATAGCCTCAAAGTGTTCAAGTGAAAAGAAGAGTTGCACATCTCTCACTTTAAATCAAAATTTGAATGATTTAGTACGGAAGGCATGTTGAAAGCCAAGAGAGGACGAAACTAGGCCTCTTGCACCAAATAGCCAAGCTGTCAATGCAAAGGGAAAGTTCTTGAAGGAAAGTAAAAGTGCTATTCCAGTGAACACGTGAATGATAAGAAAGCAAAACAACTTTATAATTGATATGGAGAAAGTATTAGTGGTCTGGATAGAAGATCAAACCAGCTACAACATTCCGTTAAGCCAAAGCCTAATCCAGAGCAAGGCCCTAAGTCTCTTCAATTCTATAAAGGCTGAGAGAAGTGAGAAAGCTTCAAAAGAAAAGGATGAAGCTAGCAGAGATTGATGCATGAGGTTTAAGGAAAGAAGCCAACTCTATAACATAAAAGTACAAGGTGAAGTAGGAAGTGCTGATGAAGTTGTAGCAAGTTATCCAGAAGATCTAGCTAAGAAGATGGCTACAGTAAACAACAGATTTTCGGCGTAAACAAAACAGCCTTCTATTGGAATAAGATGCCATCTAGGACTTTAATAGCTAGACAGGATAAGTCAATGCCTGGCTTCAAAGCTTCGAAGGACAGGCTGACTCTCTTGTTAGGGGCTAATGCAGCTGGTGATTTTATGTTGAAGTCAATACTCATGTGCCATTCCCAAAATCCCAACGCCCTTAAGAATTATGCTAAATCTACTCCACCTGTGCTGTATAAAGGGCACAACCAAGCCTGGGTGACAGCACATCTGTTTACATCGTGGTGTACAGAATATTTGAAGCCCACTGTTGAGACCAACTGCTCAGAAAAAAAACATTCCTTTCAAAATATTACTGTTCATTGACAATGCACCTAGAAACCCAAGAGCTCTGATGGAGATATACAAGGAGATGAAAGTTTTTTCATGCTGCAAACAGAATATCCATGCTAGCTCGTGGATCAAGGAGTCATTTCAATTTTCAAGTCTTATTATTTAAGAAATATATTTTGCAAGCCTATAGCTGCTATAGATAGTGATTGCTCTGATGGATCTCAGCAAAGTAAATTGAAAACCTTCTGGAAAGGATTCATTATTCTAGATGCTGTTGAGAACATTTGTGATTCATGAGAGGAGGTCAAGATATCAACATTAACAGGACTCTGGAAGAAAGTTGATTCCAAACCTCATGAATGACTTTGAGGAATTCAAGACTGCCATGGAGGAGGTGACTGCAGATGTGGAACAAATAGTAAGAGAACTAGAATGAGAAGTGGAGCCTGAAGATGTGACTGAATTGGTGCAATCTCATGATTAAACTTAAAAGGATGAGTTGCTTCTTCTAGATGAGCAAAGGAAGTGGTTTCCTGAGACGGAATCTACTCCTAGTGAAGATGCTGTGAACAATGTTGAAATAACAACAAAGAATTTAGAATATTACATAAAATTAGTTGATAAAGCAATGGCAAGGTTTGAGAGGACTGATTCCAATTATGAAAGAAGTTCTGTGGGTAAAATGCTATCAAAACAGCATCACATTATATTGGATAGAGGAATCTTTTGTAAAAGGAAGAGTTCATCCATGTGGCAATATTCATTGTTGTCTTATTTTAAGAAATTGGAACAGCTACCCCAACCTTCAGCAACCACCACCCCGATCATTCAGCAGCCATCAAGATCAAGGCAAGACCCTCCACCACCAAAAAGATTAGGACTTGCTGAAGGCATAGATGATCATTAGCATTATTGGCAATAAAGTATTTTTTAATTAAGGTATGTCCTTTTTTAGACACAATGCTATTGCACACTAAAAGACTACAGTACAAATAAAACTTTTACATGCACTGAGAAACCAAAAAATTCATGTGAATTTTATTGTGGTGGTCTGGAATGGTCGCAGTATCTCCAAGGTATTCCTGTACCCAGCAAGAGCCCTGGATAACCCAAGATGGAGAATATACCATGAAGAATTTGACAGTCTATGGGTGAGGTCATAGTCAGCTCTAGCACCTTCACTGCAGAGAGAAACCCACGGTTGACAGAAGGAATCATCATGTGCACTCTCCTACCTCATGACTTCGAACAGACTCTTCCAACATAAATATTTTTTAAAGGAAATTGTGATTAAGGACATTAAAATTCTGTTGTACTTTGGCACCTATAGGCATAAATAAAATGAACCAGGCATAAATGAATCTCACTTTAATAAGCTTTAAGAAGCCTATTAAAATTAGCTCTGGTGGTTTCTTATTCCTGTTATAGAAGGAAGGGTCTGTACTTATGTCTTGTGAGGTAGAACCAAGGAGACATTTTCTAACCCATTCTTATTTTTCAGAGGACCAAAGAAAGTACTGCAATTATAGGAGTCAAAATAAATATTTCTGCATCTTTCTAAAAGCTTGCTACAACTTTATTAATATACAATGCATTTTGTCATTGATCTAAAGGCTGATAGCCAAATTATTTGCAGAGCTCTTTTTTTTTTTTTTTTTTTTTTTGAGACAGAGTCTCACACTGTTGCCCGGGCTAGAGTGCTGTGGCATCAGCCTAGCTCACAGCAACTTCAAACTCCTGGGCTTAAGCAATCCTCCTGCTTCAGCCTCCTGAGTAGCTGGGACTACAGGCATCTGCCATCATGCCCGGCTAATTTTTTCTATATATTTTTAGTTGTCCAGCTAATTTTTTTCTATTTTTAGTAGAGACGGGGTCTCGCTCTTGCTCAGGCTGGTCTCAAACTCCTGAGCTCAAACAATCCTCCTGCCTCGGCCTCCCCGAGTGCTAGGATTACAGGTGTGAACCACCACGCCCGGCCTATTTGCAGAACTCTTATTCTATGCTTGTCACTTTCTGCCAATGGGGTCTTAGGTAATTTGCTTAATCTCCCTGAATGTCATTTGCCTCACCTTTAAAATCGGTATATGATAGCCATTCATTTAATCAGTATCTTTCTAGCAACAGTATCAATAGGAGGTGATTCATGAAAATAAACTTTACTTTTCTCATAACGGGCAATATAATTCCAATTAGTGCTATAAGGGAAGAACGATGGATACCCTCTACTCTCCTCCTTGAACTTGAACATAAGGGGTAAAAAGGCTTCTGTTTACCAAGTCCTGAACTTGAGGAAGCAGTTCTGCCTAGGAAGTGATAGGATCGCAATGTAAGCAAGAAATGGCCTGGTAAAAAAATAATGAGTTGGTAGAAAATCCTCCCAGGCATCTGGGAGCTGTGGGAATGGGCAGGAGTTTTAGCTCCTTATTTCACGTAGCCACAGACTCTGCAGGGAATAAGGCAGGCACTGGTAACCTAGTGCAATGACCCAGTGTTTTGGAGTACTCCTGGGCCACATTAGTGCTGCTCGCAATGCTGTGTGTTACAGATTGAGGGCAGCGGGAACTGGGGTGACTGCGTATGATCACAGACAGGAATTCCTATCCTGTATTTTTTGCTGTCTCTCCCTGTAAGAAGACAACAGATAGAGCTTTAGTGGAGAGCACTGCACTTCTGTTTTCTGGCAAATCACACACTGCAAGGATCCAGTTGATTAGACAGTTAAAACACTCACATCAACATATATGAGAAAAGGGAAGCTTGCCTGGGACTTAGGAATCAAGAACAGCATCTCCTCTTAATCATGATATTATTACATCTAAAGAAACAACCATGCATCAGATGAAGGAGATGCCTGTATACAGAAAAGGGGGCTCAGAGCAGTAAAGCACTGGTGGTGGTATATCCTGCAATGTCTAGAGACAAGAGACACACTCTGGTAGATGGGAGCATTCTGGTTGCTATAAGAGTTTGCTGTTGAAGGTCTGGGATGTTTTCATAGGCTTTGAAACTATTCAGACCTCTTTACTCACAAAGGAAGATAAGATAGATTATCTCGCTCAACCTTTATTACAACTTCCTAACTCAAAGGCTAGAAGGTTAAAAACTATTTCTCAGACTCTCTTGCAGCTAGGGTTCCAGATGTGATTTTTAGAATGCCCATCAGATGCATCTGTGTGTCATTAAGTCAGAAACCGAGTTGAATGGAGGCAAGGGTGGTGGTAGTAGGCGCTGCATTATTTTGCTGGTGCAGATCCGGCAGGAGCAGCGGAGGTCTACAAGTAACAGTTGCAATAGCTGTTTCCCGATTCCCTAATTACAGCTTGACAGGCTTCCGGAACCCCACTCCTTAGTGGGCCAGGTGACTAGTGTTTTCATGGAAATCACTAGACCTAGTTTAAAATTCACCCATAAAGGTGCAAATTAAAAATTGCAGTCATGCAGCCAACCGTCTGAGCCAGAGAGAATCAGATGGAAGTAGTTAAGGAACAAGGACGGTAGGATGCGTTCAGAACCTTTACTTCAACCACGGGTTGGTATTTATGACTCTGTGAGTCAGTTTGAACGGGTGGGCTGCCTTGGCCTAAAAGAGTAGATATTTTTCAGATAAGTTTATGATTTGTATTATATTTATTATAAAAGGTTTTCTACTCTCAACATGTCAACTTTTATAATTTCTAGGAAGCAGAAAAATAAGTGCCATATGCATCTGGACACAAAAGAGATGCTACAGGCATATGATGATGGTGATATGAATAATTTCACACGAGCCTTCTGCTTGTTCAGTTTTGCAATTTCCTACCTTCTGTAACTTGGTTCCCAGCAGTAGCTCTCATAAGGCAGAAGTAACAAGGAAGGCAACATAAAGCACTTAAAATAAAATGTTTCTCATACATACATATCCTTAAAGATATACATATGATGCCACAAGCAGTAACGAAATGTTTTCTGCATTCTAAAATCAAATGAAATAAAATCAGCTGCCAATGCATATGTCAGTTCTCTAAACATGGTGTTATGATCAGAGAAAGGAAGGTTAGCTAGGAAATTTGAGGTCTGCCTTTCCAGTGTCAGAAATTTTATATATATATATATATATATATATATATGTATTTGCTTTATTTCAAATGTCTTCTTCAATTCGAGCTATCAGCATCCATTAGAATACAGAGTTCAATAGATGTGTTATTACAGAATTTTACCGATCAGTGCTGAGTGTTATTCGAATTTTACGAATCAGTGCTAGGAGTACAGTCAATAGTTAAAAGTGCTGACTCATGAGTTCAGCACCTAAGCTCTTACCGGAAAAAAAAAATGATGTATTTTACAATGGAAGAGTACAGAGGATCTTAATACATACATTTGATCTTTATTCTTGTGTGTGTCAGGTATTAGCCAGTTTGGTCTCCAGCCAATGTACGCTCAGTGCTAAATGCCAATGTAACTTATCAGAAAGTCTGGCCACCTTACAGCACACTTTATCCAGGAGTGGCAACTAATATCTCTAAAAAACTGTATGAAATAATTGGATCGTCTGTTCTGTGATCCACGTGGTGACCCATAGGCACAACCACACCCAAAGAAAAACAGTAACTGTCTCTGTGAGTTACATGTGCTGATGTGTCGTCTTCTCAAGAACAAGAGGCTTGATTCAGTTTCTTCCTCCACCTTCCTATAACCTGAACTCTGTTCTTGCCCAGACTTACACAATGAAATTGAGAATATACTTATTTTTGAAAATGGAAATTTTTTCTTTGGTGTTAGAACATTTACATCAATTAAACCTTTAAAGGGCTGCATTTAAAGAAAATGATAATTGCTTCATTACATTAATGATGCTATACAATAATATGTATAATGTTAAAGCTCCTATATAGGAATTATATGTGCTCTACTTAGTAAATACAAGTTATCATAAGAGTAGCACATACTTATTAAATATTCACTCATATCAAAGTGTATAAAGAAGAAAGCTCACCCAGAATCATTGTGTTGCTGCTTCCTCCCCACCCCCACCCCCATAAAAGTTAGGTTGGATCACAGCTAGGGGGATTGTTGCAATAATGGCTTCCGATGAATCATGTCTCCTAGATCCAAGCCATTGGGCAGTACTCCCACCTCTCCACACTGATGCTGGCTTGGCCATATGACTGACTTTAGCTGATGGGACATTAGCGAACTTGATGCAACCACAGGCTTAAAAAACGTTTGTGCACCGGAGCTTGTCCTCTCTTGCTTCTCTTTGGAACCCTGAAACCACGTGAGAATCTTGGGCTGGCCTACTGGAGGACGAGAGCCTACATGGAGCAAAGGAAAGTCTGCCCAGCTGAGCCCCACAGACCAAACCAGGCTTTTAACTGCCGGACCACCTAGCCCCAGGGGGGCTGCCAGCTTGCTGCAGAGATCAGTGAGCCAGCCCGTGCCTGAAGAACCTCTCCACTGACCCAGAGAACGATGAGAAATAATAAATATGAGAAATCAGGTTTGTTGTTTGAAGCCATTATATTGTGAGCTAGGTTTTTATATTCATTCCCTAGTTAGCTAGTAAAAGCTAACTGATCCAATGTCCTCAGAGTTATAAATGGAGTTCTAGGGGAGTTGAAACTTGGGCAATCCAAGGCCCTAAAAGTGGGTTACTTTGATATCTTACATAAAACTGTATAATACTATTCAATTGAGTCCATGAAAAAAATAAAAATAACTTACCCCATATCCCCATAAATACTGCAAAGACCAGGGTTCCAAAACTATCAAAGATGCACAATTTCTGGAAAATACAATAATGACATGTGAATGAATCATGTTCTCCACTTATCAGAATTCGGTAAATACTAAATGCTTTGTATATTCTACGTCTGAAATTCTTTTTAAAGCTGATACCCAGTTTAACAATCACCATATCTACTACATACTCACAGATGGCATTTCTCATTCTTTTAAAGCAAACAGCCTGTGCTGTATTAACCAGGGTGCATTTTCCAACGGAACTTTACATATTGGGATAAAGAAATAGGTGTAGCTGCTAAAATTCCACTCAGTTTAAAGCCTCTATCAGGCTTGAATAACAGCCTCTTTTTACGAGCTGTCACAGTGAATTGGAGGAAGCAGTGTGGCTCTAAAAATACGATGACCTCAAGGTAACTTCTAGATTTAAGATTTGCATCTTATCATCACTTCCCCAGGTCAGAGGGTAAATTCCAGAATTCCTGCTTTTCCTGTTAAGAGAAGTTCAACCCTAAGACTCCAGGAGAGCTCTGTTTCTCCAAACCCAATGATGGCTTTTCTACTGTCCCTGACAGATGCTTCCATTGGAATAAAGCATGCACAGGTGCTTTTGCTAATATCACAATTAGTACAATGATCATGAATGACAAATAATATATCTGGCCAAAGAAGGCTCCATTCACTAGTTCTACTAAGTTTTTATCTCTTTGCTAGTATGTAAGTGGCCTATCTCTATGATTTCCTGGAAACTCTTTCAGGAAAAAATTAATACTAATTTTTTGTTAGTGAGCATTTTTAATTTCCTAAAAAGAGATCCATAAAGATAATGGAAAAAGTGGCAAGCATATAATGTCTAACTTTAGGATAGGTCATATGAAATATAAAGAAGACAAGGATGAGGTAGAAAAAGAGGCTATAGATCGAAAAAGCAAACTTCAAATGCTAAAAAAATTGCAAAGCTACTTCTAAGTAGGAAGTCTACTTTGTTTTAAGTAATTTTTTGGGTTTGGCCTTTAGACTCATGTAAAGTGGGTGAACTTTCATCTATGTAATAACTTCAGTTATGTTATTTTTATGAAAGAATATCCACCTAGCCACCTTGTTATCCATCTGTTTCCAAAGCATATAGATATCCCCCTCAATCATCCACACGGACCTTGATCAGAAAGCACAACCCCAAATTGTCTGTCATCCAATTATTCTTCTCAAAAATCCTGTTCAAGGGAGACAGAATTAATAAATGTGTGACTGCTCTGGGGAACAATGCTCTCCACCTACTCCTCTAGTCCTGGGACTCCACAGATCACGTATTTCCAATCTTTTAGCTTTGACTCCTATGGAACCATCTTCACCAAGTTATCTTTTAATGTTACACCTTAGCCTTTATTGCAAGTTATTATAAGAAAAGTCCTATGAAAAATAGTTCTGCATGTTATAATGCTATTATTATTGAAGATTCTGTCCAATGCCACTCCCGTTTTAGGAATCAATGCAAGCCTCTCTCCCTGATACCATCCTACTTGTGCTAATGCCTCTGCCCACCCTCCAGAGACAGAAAGAATCCTACCTGTGTATTCTTAGTTCTACTCTTTTGAGAAAAAGTCAATGGAAACACATCTGTCAGTGCTAGAAAGAAAACAGAAGCAGCAAGAAAGAGTAGGTTTACTGCCAATGACGAGATCACCGCAAATGCCTATCTCAATGCAAAGGTCATGCCTTATACTCCTATGAGAAGTTAGGCCTGGATGAAGTCAGCATTCTTGCCACATGTGTGAGAGTCAAGATCCCAAGAGAAAGAATAAATACGGCTGGCTTCTCTGCTCTGTGTTCCATGAGCTACGTGGAAGTAGCAATTAGGGGAGAAGGTAAGCAAGGGGCTTTCTTGGTAAGAAGCCTAGCTTGGCTTGCTTGGCAGGATGGCAGAGAGAGGACAAGCAGCTAGCTGTGTTAAGAGCAGCCCTGAGTTAGCATACTGCTTTAGTCACATGGTGCAGGAAAGAAAAGAGAAAGCTGCATATGTAGGCATGATGATTTCAAGCAGAGAAACCAATCAGAATCTTGGAAAAAAAAAAAAAAAGACCATTTGTTATGCTTTCTTCCTGCAAAGAAGCAAAATCAAAATTTTATAACTTAATGTGTTTTTAAGAACAAAATATTAGAACTTATCATGTTTCCCTTTTATCTTCCCATTCAGAAAGCTAAGAACCTTATTCAATTCTCAATCACAAAACAATATCAATCCCCATTATTTGCATAATTGTTTCTTCATTTCCTTGGTCCTGATATCATATTTCTCTTTCTAATTTTTTAACTCTTTTAGCATACATGCCAATTAGTGAGTACTGTACCTCTTTCCAAAAGAAAAAGGTAGAAATGAATATATATGTAAATGTATGAATGAAGGAAGAAATAATTGAATTAACCAACAAATAGAAAAAGCCAGAAAAAATACTCTTTTTCTCTTAAACTTTTTTTTTCCATTTCATCCTTTTACTCATACTCTATGTTCCCTTCCCTTTGTAAATCACTCTGACAAGACTCAAGGGATCCTTCAGGAAACTAGAATAGAATCAAAGATTCATTTTTACCAAAATGAAATGTACACCGGGACATATTTGAAAGTCATGTGCTTGAGGATGGGTAGGTGCAGCAGAAGAAATGAGAGAGAGATGAGATGGGGCTAGGGAGTGCCAGGGAGAGACCTTCTTAAGGAAAATGGGATCTCCACTTGTACTTTTGTGGAGTAAAATTTGCCTTTGGTATTATCATTGGCATTTGCCCTAAATCCAATGCCTCAGGGACGTGTGCTCACTGGTAATCTTTAATCTATGAGCCAACATTGCCGGAAGGCGGCTTCCCTCTTAACTAACTTCAAGTCTTTTACTTTGTGTGATCTACAACAGATATTTATAGTGTAGAATCTGTTGGATTGGGGGAGGAGGCAATGAAATCTATTTTAATTCATAAACTAAGTATAAACATCCATGTGTTGACAACACCCTGCAATCAGCTTAACTAAGTGGTGGAACAATTTTTCAAACATAGAGCTGGATTTGAGAATGTAGTGCCTGGTACCACCGTCAGCCAGTGAGGAGAACGGTAATGCCAAGGAATGCGGATTTGTGGTAAATTTCTAGCTTTGCCAATTACTAGGTAGGTGACCTTGATAACATTATTTAACCTCTCAGAGCTTCAGTATTTTAATCTGTAAAACAGAGAAAATGCCTGTTCCATCTATCTCACAGAGTTGTATGTCAAAACTGGTAATGACAAGAACTTTGCAAAGTATAACATATAAAGTGGCATCACTATAACAGCAATACATTCTGTTAAAAATGAGACTTACATGGAGTAGATCAGAATGTTCTAGGGCCATATAATGATTCCTAAACTCTCATGGCAGAACAAGGGTGTAGAGAGAAGACCATATTAATAACAAAAGGGAATAGTATGTCTGAGTTGTCAGGAAAATGCTCTGAAATAAGCTGATCATCCTTCTTCCTGTCTGTAGTTTCTAGCCTGCTTTCAGTAAGCTCCCCTCCCTTTTCAATGCTTATTCTAAACCCCCTGGATTTTAAGAAGTCATAGAGCTCAAGACCATCTGCTTGTATAAGGAAAGCCAGATGTGTTTTGTGGGAATGTTTTGAGACAAATACCTTTTATCACTTACATACAAAGTCTTTCTTATGCATATTTATAGATATAGTTTAAATCTGACCAGCAGGGTCTTTAAAAATCCAAACATAGTTTCAGCACACTTTGAAAGGGGGAAAACACAAATTTCTACTCACTTGAATTAAGGAAAACACTTACACAGGTTGAGTGTCCACAACCCCAAAATCGGAAATCCAAAATGCTCCAAAATCACCCAAAACTTTTTGAGCACTGACATAATGTTCAAAAGAAACGTTTGTAGGAGCATTTCAAATTCCAGACCTTTGGATTAGAGATGCCCAACTGATAAGTATAATACAAACGTTTCAAAATCTGAAAAAACCCAAAATTCCGAAACACTTCTGGTCCTAAGCATTTCAGATTAAGGGATACTCGACCTGTAACATTAATAGTAAATCTATTAAGAAGTATTCATAAATTAAACTGGGCTTGAGATTTCTGCTTTGATTACTTGAAATAAAAAGTTTCAATTCTACCCTTTCCTCAGTGACCCTCCATGAGATTTTAAATAAGGCTTTTAATCTCAATTCATTATTTATAAAAGGAATAAACACCTTCATTGTATAACTGCCATCCAGAATGTTTGGTAGTTTAGTTGAAAAATACCTTTCTCAATTTCTTGGAGGAAATAAGATGCAATTTCTATGTTATACCTACATTATCAGAAGAAAAAAAAGCTTTTATTATTAGTGTAACAATTTGGAATAACAAAAATTACCTTTGAGGACTCGCAAGTAATATTGAGTTTCCAGAATGGACAAAGCCTGTCACACTGAGGACACATTATAATCTTGCCGCCAATATCAGGATTACAAACTTCTTTGCTAAAGAGAGAAATAAAACTTAATTTTAAAAAGATTAAATTAATTTAAAACAGCATGATAAAAATCCAATATCTACGCATGATAAAAAAAAACTAAATTCTCATGATACTAGGAATATAAGTGAACTTCATTAACCTGATAAAGGATTGCTACATAGAACCTATAAAAAGTCATACTTAATGATAAAATGCTAAAAGTGTTTCCCTTAGATCAGGAATAAGACAAAGGGTGCTACTATCACCACTACTTTTTAGTGGGAGGTCCTTGCCAACATAGTAAGTCAAGAAAAATAAATCCATGGGCTGGGCGTGGTGGCTCACACCTATAATCCTAGCACTCTGGAAGGCTGAGGTGGGTGGATCATTTGAGCTCAGGAGTTCGAGACCAGCCTGAGCAAGAGCGAGATCCCATCTCTACTAAAAATAGAAAGAAATTAGCTGGACAACTAAAAATACATATAGAAAAAATTAGCCGGGCATAGTGGCACATGCCTGTAGTGCCAGCTACTAGGGAGGCTGAGGTAGGAGGATCGCTTGAGCCCAGGAGTTTGAGGTTGCTGTGAGCAAGGCTGACGCCACGGCACTCTAGCCCGGGCAACAAAGTGAGACTCTGTCTCAAAAAAAAGAAAGAAAAATAAATCCATGAGGATTGGCTAGGAAGAAAGAAAACTGTTATTACTGGCAGATTACATGATTCTGCAGATGACTCAACAGGACCTAAAAGATAAATTATTAGAATTAATGAGTTTAGTAAAGTTTGCCGGACACAAAATCAATATACAAAATATACACAGGAACGCAAAAAGAAATTGTGTCCTCAACCACCTATAACAATTAGGAAATAATTCTTTAAAAATACCATTTTCAATAGCTTAAAAGTAATATTTCTATGAATAAATCTGATTTAAGATATGTTAAGATTTACATGGAGAAAAATTATAGAACTTTTCTGAAAGACAGTAAAGAAGACCTACACTATCATATTCATAATTTGGAAGAATCAGTATTTAAAGATGTCAGTTCTCTCCCGTTTGAGCTATAAATTCAATGGGAGAACAAAGGCTTGGAACAGTCAAAACACTTGAAGAATAAGGCATTATGGCATAGGTTAAAAAAAACTGACCAACAGAACAAAATAAAGAGTTTAGAAACAGACCTTTGCCTATTCAAAAACAGACTTCTGACAGAGCTGGACATGCAAATTAGTAAGGTGAGAATATCAATAAATGAGGCTGGTACAACAGGCTATTCATATGGAAAAACATAAAATTGAACCCCTAATTGTACCATATGCAAATCAATTCCAGGTGGAAAGTGAAAATGCCAACAGTACCAACTTATCAGGAAAAGAAATATCTAGATAGCCTCAGAGTAAGGAGAAATTCCATAAATAAAAAATTAAAAAGCACAAACCATAAAGAAAAATATTGATACATTTAAGATGTTTTAAAAGTGAGAATGGCGTTAAAAGACAAAATTAAAGGACTATCTAGCTCCTTGGAAAAGCTCTATGCTCAGGATTTGTCATTTTTTAACCTCACACTCAAAGCTCATACTATGCAAACAGTCCTCTCACCAAAGCATCTGTTGAAAGCAACTGGCAGGAATTATTTAACATTGTAGCTGCCAGAGGCAGTGATACCAGTAGAGGTTAACAAGAGGTTAACCAAAAGACTTAAAAGAAAAAATTAGGAAATGAGATGTCCACAGGGGCCTTAAAAATCTCCAATACATTCCTGAGCTTGTAGAAGGCCATGTGCATGTGTAGGATAGTGCAGATGGCCAGGAAAGACCTGAGAACACCTTAATGCCTCACCTCTCACTGACCTTGAGGTTTTGTATAAACAAGAAGAAAAGGCTAAGGAAGAGCTGAGAACTTCCTGCTGGGGTGCTAAATACATTCCCCCCACACACTCACACAGAGACACATGGCAAAGGCAGAAAAAAGAAAATTACTGGTATCAGGCATTAAATGAAATCACTAGCTAATTCAATCATTAGCTCATAACCCCCAACTTACTGAACACAGACTTCAGTGGCCAGGCCACACATGACAAAGAATATAGATTTTACAGAATTAGTTCAGGAAAGTAACTGAGCAAAGAGCAGCAGCAGCAGCAGTGACAACTGCAAACACAAGCAACAACAAACCCTGAAGAAGGGAAAATCTGATTTCCATTTATGCTAAATTATAATATTTAAAATGTCCATTTCTCAACATAAGATCCCTAGATACACCAAGAAACAGAAAAGTATGGCCCTAATACAGGGGGGAAAAGCAGTCAATAAAAACTGTTCCTGAGGACACCCAGATATTGCACTTATTAGACAAAGACTTTAAATTAGCAATTATACATATTTCATGAACTAAAGGAAACCATATCTAAAGAATTAAAGGACAGGCCAGGCATGGTGGCTCATGCCTGTAATCCTAGCACTCTGGGAGGCCGAGGCAGGTGAATCTCTCGAGGTCAGGAGTTCGAGACCAGCCTGAGCAAGAACAAGACCCCGTCTTTACTAAAAAATAGAAAAATTAGCAGGCCAACTAAAAATACATAGAAAAAATTAGCCGGGCATGGTGGCACATGCCTGTAGTCCCAGCTACTCGGGAGGCTGAGGCAGGGATCGCTTGAGCCCAGGAGTTTGAGGTTGCTGTGAGCTAGGCTGACGCCACGGCATTCTAGCCCGGGCAACAGAATGAGACTCTGTCTCAAAAAAAAAAAAAAAAAAAAAAAAAAAAAAGGATAGTATGTGAATAATGTCTCACCATATTGAGAATATCAATAAAGAGATAGAAATTATTAAAAAGAACCAATTAGAAATTCTAGAGAAGCAAAATACAATAACTGAAATGAAAAAATGCACTAGAGGGCCTCCCTCTGCAGATAGGAAATGGCAAAAGAATTGGCAAACTTAAAGCTAGATCTATTAAGATTATCCAGTCTGAGAAATGGAAAGTAAAAGGAATGAAGACTAATGAACACAGCCTCAGAGATTAGTGGAACACCATCAAACATACCAACATATACATTATAGAAGTCCCGGAAGAAAAGGAGAGAAAGAAACAGAAAAAATATTTGAAGAATGAATGGCTGAAAACATCACAAATTTGATGAAAACACTAATCTGCACATCCAGGAAGCTCAACAAATTCCAAGTAGTATAAACTCAAAGAGATCCAAACCTAACATCATACTGAAAGTGTCGAAAGACAAAGACAAAGAGTTATGGCAAAGAATCACAACAGCAGAAAGTAAAAAGTGACTCATCACATACAAACATGTCCTCAGTAAGATTTATAATTGACTTCTTATCAGAAACTACAGAGGGCAGAGGCAGTGGGATGATATATTCAAAGTGCTGAAAGCAAGACAACTATTCTATATTCAGTAAAACCAACTTTCAAAAATGGAGATATTTTCCTTCAGTTGTTGCAGAGAAAAATAAAAAATAAAAACAAACAAACAAACAAACAAAAAAACCCAAAAATGGAGATATTAAGACATCCCCAGGTAAACAAAATCTGAAAGAATCTGTTGCTAGCAGACACCTGCTCTACTAAAAATACAAGTTGAATGTTCTAATCCAAAAGCCTGAAATCCAAAATTTGAAACTTTTTGAGTGTTGACATTATGTTCAAAGAGAATATTCATTGTATAGATACTTAACCTATACTAAGGAGAGTCCTTCAGGCTTACATACACACTTGAGAGTAACTCAAATCCACCTAAAGAAATAAAAAGCACTAGTAGATGTGACTACAAAGGTAAATATAAAAAAAATAGTATGAATATATTTTCGTATGTAACTATTCTATTTGATTTAAAAGATAACTTGCACAAAGCAACAGTTATAAAACTGTGTTTATGGGTTTATAATGCATAAAGTTGTAATTTGCATGACAATAATAGCACAAAGGAAGGGAGAAGGAATGGAATATACCAAAGTAAAGTTTTTGTATACTATTGAAATTAAATTTGCATTAATCCAGACTAGATTGTTTAAAAAAAACCCAGGGCAACCATAAAAAAAAATAGGACAATAGCAGCACTGGAATTAAAATGGTACACTAGAAATATTTAACACACAAAAAAAGTGTTATTGGAGAAACAGTGAAACAAAAGACAAAAAAAAAAAATGGAAAACAAACAGCAAAATGGCACATGCAACTCCTACTTTATGAATAATTAAAGTAAATGAACTAAACACTCCAATCAAAAGGCAAAAAGTAGACTAAATCAAATAAAGAATAGAAAAACAGAAAATCAACAAAACAAATTTGGTTCTTTGAAAAGATCAATGCAATTGGCAAACTTTTAGCTAGAACCATTAAGAAAAAAGGAGAGAAAACTCAAATTATTAAAATCAGAAATGAAAAGGGGGACATTAGTGTTGCCAATACACAACAGATAAATTTCTAGAAAGACATGAACTACTGAAGCTGACTTAAGAAGAAACAGAAAACCTGAATAAACCTGTAACAAACAGAGAGACTGAACTGGTAGGAAAAATTCCTGCAAAGAAAATCCCAGGCCCAGATGCCTTCACTGGTGAATTCTATCAACCATTAGAGAAGAATTAACACCAATGCTTCATAAACTCTTCTAAAATTAAAGAGAAGGAAATACTTCTCAACTCATTCTATGGGACTAGTATTACACTGATACCAAAACCAAACAAAGACAACATGAGAAAACTACAGACTCATTATCTCTTATGAATACGGATACTAAAATCCTCAAGAAAACACTAGCAAACAAGATCCAGCAACATATAAAAAGTATTATACACCATGATAAAGTAGGATGTATCCAGGAATGCAAGTGTGATTCAACAACAAAACAAATCAATCCATATAGTACACCATATTTATAGAATAATGAACAAAAATCACACACAGGATAAAGTCAATAAAGAGCATCTTGTAAAATCCAACATCCTTTCATAATAAAAACACTCAATAAATAGGAATAGAAGAAAATTTTCCCAACTTGATAAAGAGCATTAATGAAAACTCCATAGCAAAAATCATACTTAATGGTGAAAGACCGAATGCTTTCCTCATAAGATCAACATTGTACTAGAGGATCTAGTCAGGACAACTAGGCAACAAAAATAAATAAACGGCCTCCAGAATGGGAAGGAAGAAATAAAACCACTTCTATTCACAGATGGCATGACATTGTACATAAAAATCCTAAGGAATCTACCAAAAAACTATAGAGCAAATAAGCCAGTTCAGCCAGGTTGCAGTACAAAAAAATTCAATATACAAAAAACAATTATATTTCTATACACTAGCAATAAATAATCCAAAAATTGAGGAAACGATTTCATTTATAATACCATTAAAAAGAATAAAACACTTTGAATAAACATTAAAAAAAGAAGTATAGGACCTATATACTAAAAACTACAAAATATTGTTGATAGAAACTAAAAAAGACCTAAAGAAATGGAAAGACAACCCATGTTCATGGATTAGAAGACTTAATACTGTTAAGATATCAATACCGTCCAAACTGACCTTTGGAGTCAACACAATTCCTATCAAAATCCCAGCTGGATGTTTTGCAGCAACAGACAATCTGATCCTAAAATTCATATGGAAATGCAAGGGACCCAGGATAGCTAAAACAATCTCAAAAAAGAAGAACAAGTTTCCAGTTTCTAAACTCACTATTAATATAAAGCTACAGTAATCAATACGGTGTGGTACTTGCATACAGTACAGACATGTAGATCAATGGAAAAGAATTGCAAGTAAGCAAACTTACACTTATGGTCAACTGATGTTTTTGTTTGTTTGTTTTGAGACAGAGTCTCACTCTGTTGCCCGGGCTAGAGTGCCATGGCATCAGCCTAGCTCACAGCAACCTCAAACTCCTGGGCTCAAGCAATCCTCCTGCCTCAGCCTCCCGAGTAGCTGGGACTACAGGCATGCACCACCATGCCCGACTAATTTTTTCTATATATATTTTTAGCTGTCCATATACTTTCTTTCTATTTTTAGTAGAGACAGGGTCTCACTCTTGCTCAGGCTGGTCTCAAACTCCTGAGCTCAAACAATCTGCCCGTCTCGGCCTCCCAGAGTGCTGGGATTACAGGCATGAGCCACCACGCCCGGCCTCAACTGATTTTCAGTAAGGGCACCATGATAATCCACAGCAAAAGAACAGTCTCTTCAAAACGGTGCACCTCGATACAGATGTGGGAAATGATAGAGTTGGGCCCCTACCTCATACCATTTATAAAAATTAACTCAAACTAAATCACAGACCTAAAACTATTAAACTCTTAGAAGATAAACATTGAAAAAATCTTCATGACTTTGGATTATATGTTGTTTTTTTAGATATGACACCAAAAGCACAAATGAGAAAGTAAGTAACTTGGGTGCCATCAAAATTAACAATTATTTTGTTTCAAAAGATATCATTAAGAAAGGGAAAAAACAATCCAAAGAATGAGAAAAAATATTTTCAATACATCTGCTATGGTTTGACTGTGTCTCCTCCAAAATTCAGGTGTTGTCAGTGTGAAAGTATTAAGAGGTGGAGCCTTTAAAAGGTAATTAGGCCTTGGGAGCTCTTTGCTTGTGAATGGGATCAGGTGCCCCTAGAAAAGAGGTTTATAAAGGGAGTTTGCCCCTCCTGCCCTTCTGTTTTCTACCATGTAGACACAGCATCCCTCCTCTCCAGAGCATGCAGCCCACCCTAGACATCAAATACTGAAGCCTTGATCTTGGACTTCCAGTCTCCATAACTGTGAGAAATAAATGTCTGTGCTTTACAAATTACCCCGTCTGTGGTATTCTGTCATAGCACAAATGGACTAAGACAATATCCACTAAGGGACTTCTATCCCAAATATATAAAGAACACTTACAGCCATAAAAAGACAACATAATAAGCAAAGGATTTGAACAGATGTTTTTCTAAATGAACTATACAAATGACAAATATACACATAAAAAGATGCTCAACATCAGTAGGCATTAGGGAAATAAAAATCAAAACTGCAATGACATACTACTTCATACCAACTAGTATGGCTAATATTAAAAAAAAAGTGTTGATGAGGATGTGGAGAAACTGAAATCCTCATACATTGCTGGCGGCCAATTCAGAAAGTACTTTGGCAGTTCCTCAAAATGATAAACCTAGAGTTACCATATATCCCAGCAATTCCATTCTTTGTTATATTCTCAAGAGATCTGAAACATATATCCCCACAAAAACTTGTCCATGAATGTTCATAGCAGAATTATTCCCAATGGCCAAAAAGTAGAAACAACCCAAATGTCCATCAGCTGATGAACAGATGAACAATGTGGTATACACATACAATGGAATATTACTTGGCTATAAAAAGGAATGAAGAACTGATACATGCTACAACATGGATAAACCTAGAAAACAACATGCTAAGTGAAAGAAGACAGTCACAAAAGGCTTCATACTGTATTTTTCCACTTTTATGAAGTGTCTGGAATAGGCAAATCCATAAAAACAGAAAGTAGATTAGTGGTTGCCAGGAGCTAAGGGAAAGGGGGGTTAGAAAGTGACTGCTAATGGGCATTGGTTTCTTTTGGAGGCAATGAAAATGTTCTAAAATTAGATGGTGGTGATGGCGGCACAACTCTGTCAATGTACTCAAAACTCAAAACATCTGAATTATACACTTTCAAGGAATGCATGTTAGAGTATACAAATTATATCTCAATAAAGCTGCTATTTAAAAAGGGAGAACCACCCAAATGCCCATCAATACATGATTGGATTAGTAAGCTGTGGTATATGTAGACCATGGAATATTACTCAGCTATAAGGAATAATGAAGATACGACATCTCTATGGTTCTCCTGGAGAGAGTTGGAGCCCATTATATTAAGGAAGTATCCCAAGAATGGAAAAACAAGCGTCACATGTACTCACCAGAAAATTGGATTCCCTGAACATCACCTAAATACACATCTGGGAACGACACCGATTGGATATCAGACTGAGGTGGGGCATGGGGGAGGGGATGGGGGTATGCCTACACAATGAGTGCATTGCGCACCGTTTGGGGAATGGTAACGCTTGAAGGTGCTGACTCGGGAAGGGGGGGGTGGAGAAGGGAGGGATATATACCTACATGATGGGTGCAACGCGCACTACCTGGGGAACAGACACGCCTGGAGCTCTGACTTGGGGGGAAAGGCGGTACATGGGCAACGTATGTAACCTGCAATTCTGTATCCCCCATAACAATAAGATGAAATAAAAAAAAAAAAAAAAAAAAGAGAGGCACAAGCTTTAAACAGGCATTTTATAGAAGAAGAAATACCTATAATATCCTCCACTTATGTATACATATTTTCAAAAACACAAAATTAAATATATTTTGTTGGGCTACAAATATATGTAATTAAAAATACAATATATGTAAAGAAATGATAAACACAAAATTTAGTACAGCTGTTATTTCAAAGTGGAGGAGATGTGATCAAAGTACTGTTACTTCAAAGGTAACAGTAACTTTTTTTTCTTAACGTGGGTGATGGATCATTATTCCTTACACCTTAAATATAATTTCTATTCTTATGAATCTGTTTAATGTATAATAAAGTGGAAAATATTTAAAATTGATATATTCTAAACATTTTAAAGATAATTTAATAATTAAATAATTAAAGCCAAGTGGTTTTGCGCACAGGGAGTATTTCTTCAAGACCTTCCTTCAGTTTTCTGTAAACTAATCTGTGGGAAACGGTAGGAATATGTGGGTGACTATCGCAGGGATTTCATAAAATGAGTTACAATGAGAAGAACCACAAGTTACACAAATGCAGCTTTTGCACCATGAAAATGTATTTTTGAGATGCCTTTTTTTCTTTTTTTGGTCGGGAACAATATACAAAACAATGGAGAAGCCAAAGACAAATTTAGGGGAAAGGCATCAACATTCAGCCTCTGGCCCAAAACTCTTTTTCAGTGAAGAGGGGAAAGTACTTCAGAAACCATCTGCAGCTTTCTAGCTAAAAAGCCATAATGGGTACAAAATGCTCAGAATCCTCTGTTAAATAGAATGGGTAATTATGTCTTTACATCAGGGCTGCCATGTAAGCATCCTGCCTCGGGAGCAGGCTAATATGCTCGGGGCTTGAAAAATTTGGTCATCAGCTCATTGCCGGTGCCCAGAAATTTTGATCTGGCTGTCACACCTGGACAGGGGCCAGATGATCAAGAGAAAATGCCTGGTTCAGTGCTGCATCCCTTCTGGAGGTTGAGACCACCAAAAGCAGAGGAATAATAACACAATTCAGAATAGCGATGGTGAAATTCAGAGTGCTCTGGCACCCACATACGTCCCTTTAGACAGTGCAGCTGGTGTTTGAATTTCAACATCAAGCACAAAGTAATTCTCTGTTACTTTTTTCCCCCCTTAACATTGTAAGGACTAGTTTTTTTTTTAAAGTAAAAACCAAACCAAGCATTGTCTACCTGAGTCTTTAAACATGCATTTCTTTATATTAAGAAATCATTTCTAAAAGAAAAAAGAAAAAAAAAAAAATACCAGTTTTCCTAGTTTTCCTTTGAAACCCTGAAGAAATCAGAGCTGCTCTTGGCCCACATCTGCAGGGCTGAGAGAACATTCCTCTGGGGGCCAAAAGTTCAAGGGCAATCCTCCCTCCAGGCCTCCTTTCTTTTTCAAACAAAACATTGTTTTAAAATATTGGAGTGTTTCCGAAGGGTAATATTCCTGTCAGAGACTGGGTTGGATTATCTAAGAAAAAATTTTTTCCATTTCACTTAGTTATTATACTCAGAACAAAAGGATATATCATCCAAAGCAATGAGTGTTCTGCGATGAGTCGGCTTTTACTAAAACAGTTTAAGACCATGAAAATAATTTTATGTCGAATCCACTTTTCAGCGTAGCAGCGAGGAACAAACAGGGGTTACCTCCAGGTACAGTTATCTTGATTAAGATATCCATAGAGAAAGCAAGCCACTCCCACGATGGCTGCCAGGAGGAGCATCTGCGTATAGTAGCCCAGCCAAGCAAAGTAGATTCCAATCTTCTCTCCGTAATATTTTCTGAAGAAAGAAAGAAATTATTTTTAAAAGAAACAAATAAAATAATCACTCTGACTCCTCTCAGCTTAATATTAATTTTTGCTTTTTAATAAAGGAGGTTTTTGGCTTAACCCTCTCACTCAATTCATCCTTAAAACATACCTGTAACTCACAGCAGACCTTGAATGCTATGAGGAAACAAAAACTATATTGCACATCATAGAAGTCCTGACCACTAGCACTGGTTTGCCTGCTGAGGCAGAGTGTTTTAAAACAGAGTAAGGGTGGGGAAAATGCTGAATTATGAGGCAAATACAGAGCATCACTATCATTCTTTACAAAGATAGCACTATTTTACACAACCTCCAAAAGATTATTGTTAACATGCATGGAACAAATGAACACGAACAATCTGCTCGAAGTTACTTGCTTTTACCTAACTAGGGAGCTTCCTTGGAGGAAACGTAACATAAATCACAAAGACGGTTGACCCTTGAACAAACATGGGTTTGAACTGCGTGGGTCCATTTATACACACGTGTATTTTTTTCAATAGAAGTTACACCGAGTGTGCCTTCCTCCCCTGCCTCCCTTCTACCTCTTCGGCCACCCCTGAGGCAGCAAGACCAACCCTTCCACTTCCTCCACCTATTCAACGTGAAGACGATGAGGATGAAGACCTTTATATGATGATCCACTTCCACTTAGTGAACAGTAAATATATTTTTTCTCCTTTATGATTTTCTTAATTAACATTTTTCTTTTCTGTAGCTTACTTCACTGTAAGAATACAGTATATAATACATATAACATGCAAAATACGTGATAATTGGCTGTCATTGGTAAGGCTTCTGGTCAATGGTAGGCTATTAGTAGTTAAGTTTTTGGGGAGTCAAAGTTATACATGTGTTTTCAAAACCCCTGTGTTGTTCAAAGGTCAACGGTAGTAATAATTAAAAAAACAAAACTAATAATAATACTATAGTGGAATCTCTCTCTGACCAAAATTTTTGCAAAACTCATTGTAAATGAGAATGGGAGAATGCAAGACAGATACGATTGAGGAATCCACTACCCTAAACTCCTTATATCTAGCACTTCTATTTTTTGTAAGTTTTCACAATTGATTACTGGTATGTTCTGGGGTTAACAGGGAAGAGGCCAGGTGGGTAAGATTAGAAGAGGGCCAGTTGAGTAAGAAGCAGTGCCAGAATTGTTCCTGAAAGGGAGGCCAAATACAGCTGGCAGAAAGAAAGGGTTTAGGGATGAGAAGGAAACAATGAAGTGATTGTTTAGGTGACTGTGGTTGCTAATATTTTCCTAGACTGATTATTTACTGCCTCAGTATTGATCTGTGGACCTGCAGAAGATTTACTCAGCCCTGAGGCCTATGTGAGGCTTTATGCTCAGTATGGAGCCTGGCCCGACTCCTTGGGCTTAGCCTAGTGGGGACTCAACTCTGAACACAACCTGGAGTCCCGGGAGACTTCCCACAGCCACGCCCTGGGCTGGACCAGCTCCATAGCTCACAGTGCTGGGCGCAGGCCACAGCTACAGGGAAAAGGAAGGGCCGAGACAGGACATGGGAGGAACACATGTGCTCATTGTCTCGTGATTGGAGCTTTGTTATCTGGCTTATGGATGGCAGGCAAATGGCACGCTTGGGACAGAGCCTGGGAAAAAAAAGCCTGGCAACAGGTTTGAGACGTCTTGGCCTCTTTTCTATTATGCTTTCTGGAATATGCTCTCAGTCATCCATTCTGGAAATGCCATCTTTAAAATTGGAAAGAATCTTGGAAGTTGCCTGGTCCAACCTCCAACAGTAAAAATATCCTGCTGCATTTAGAGAGCTGGTCAGATAGTCTCTGCTCGAATATTTACAGGGACAGGGAGTTCATTGCTTTCTAAGGCACCCCCGTTACAATGTAGGCAAGGTCAGAAAAAATGTCAACTTTTTTTTTTGTTTGTTTGTTTTTTTTTTTGAGACAGAGTCTCACTTTGTCGCCCAGGCTAGAGTGAGTGCCGTGGCGTCAGCTTAGCTCACAGCAACCTCAGACTCCTCGGCTTAAGCGATCCTACTGCCTCAGCCTCCCGAGTAGCTGGGACTACAGGCATGCGCCACTGTGCCCGGCTAATTTTTCTATATATATTTTTAGTTGTCCATATAATTTTTTTCTATTTTTAGTAGAGACGAGGTCTCACTCTTGCTCAGGCTGGTCTCGAACTCCTGACCTTGAGCGATCCACTCGCCTCGGCCTCCCAGAGTGCTAGGATTACAGGCGTGAGCCACTGCGCCCGGCCCCAAAAAATGTCAACTCTTAAATGGAAACCTGTCTCCTTGTTCTTGCTGAAAGGTGGGGGAATAATGAGGATCTGTTCACGTGATTCCTCTGGTCACTGGCTCTCTCTGCCAAAAACATCCCAACTTCTAATGTTAATTTTTTTTTTTTTTTTTTTTTTGAGACAGAGTCTCACTCTGTTGCCCAGGCTAGAGTGCAGTGGCATCAGCCTAGCTCACAGCAACCTCAAACTCCTGGGCTCAAGCAATCCTTCTGCCTCAGCCTCCTGAGTAGCTGGGACTACAGGCATGCGCCACCATGCCCGGCTAAGTTTTTCTATATATATTTTTAGTTCGCCAGATAATTTCTTTCTATTTTTAGTAGAGGCAGGGTCTCGCTCTTGCTCAGGCTGGTCTCGAACTCCTGACCTAGAGTGATCCTCCTACCTCGGCCTCCCAGAGTGCTAGGATTACAGGCATGAGCCACTGCACCCGGTCAATTTTTTTTTAAAAAAGTCAGCTTTGATTTTTTTTAATCAAAGTTGTAAGTACATAGTCATTATACAGTCAAATAGCTCTAGAGGGCTGATTATAAAAAGGAGCAGGCCCCAAACACCTCTCCTGTTTCCTGCTGCCCAGAAGCAGCCACTTTCAACTCTTATAGCCAATTCTTTGGATATTTACTTCCATATCTCTAAATAGTTTGCGTGAAGTGCTGCTCGTTGATTTTTCAGTTTTGTGTATCACCTATCGACTTTCTACTCTGGAAGATGAGGATGACAAGCTTTCAACCCCCTGTCTCACCTATATATCCACATCTCTGTTCCCATTCTCTTGACATTATAATTTTTGGTTAGGTCAATACCCTTGCTTTCCATTATTATGACAGCTGAATCAAGTCACCTGCTATGATTACCTTTTCCTTCCTGCCCGATATTTTGTTTTCCTTGGAGTTAGTAATTGTCTTGATGGTTCATTGCTTAGTTTTCTGTGTATACTTATCAGCAATTCAACCCCAGACTCACCCCTGACGTCTAACTTTCGCAGTACGTTCAAACCATGAGGCAGTCTATCAATTTCAACTCTTTGAACAAATCCCTTCAGACCTCCTCCAACCTGGCTTACTGACTCTGCAGACCTGCCACAGAGCTGTCGCCTAGGGGCTCTCTTCCCATTTCTCTTCCGTTGGGATTCCCTGTTTGCTAAACCTCATGTCCTCCTCTTTCTTGGTGAAGCACCTCCTCCATTACCTTGCACATCTCAACTGTGAAAACTCCTCACACCTAACAGTTTGGCCACACATGGAACTGTAAGTTGGAAAAAATTACTTCCCTCAGAGCTCTGAAGCTATTGTTCTCTAGTTTGCGGTGTGGTTTTTGAGAAGTACAGCCCTATTCTGAGTCTCAGCCCTTCGTATCATTTTCTTTCCATTTTGCTTTCTGGAGGGTGGCAGGACCTTCTCTTTGTCGCCAGTGTTCTGAAACGTCATGTTATGGTGACACGGTGGCTCTAGGCTGAGTCCTCAGCGGCTCTTTCCATCTGGAGGCTCATGCTAGTTAGCTCTTCAGTACAGTTTTTCGGCTACTTCTCTGGACGTACTTCTCAGATTTCTTCCCTACATTTTCTCTGTTCTGGTTTCTGATACTCCTATTATTTATACCTCCTGGACTGAACTTCTAATTTTTATCTTTTCTGTCTTTTATTTTCTCTCTCTTCATATTTTTTGTTCTATGCTCTGCATAATTTCTTGAACTTCATTTTCTAACACCTTATACGGGGGGGGGGGGTCTGTTTTATCACATTATCAGTTTCTAAGAGCTAGATTTTATCTCACAACGATCCTTTTTAGTAGAGTCATGTCCTCATCTTGTAGATATCATAGCTTTTTTTTGTTTTTTTTTTGTCACTCTGAGTGTAACAATGGGAGTTTTGGGGGAAGCTTTTTTTTTTTTTCCTGGTCAAAGTCTGTTTCCTACAGGTTGCTCTTTCCAGTTTGTTTGGTTTGCTTTTTGGAAAAGAGCTCATTTTTCTTTCTGGCAAGCCCTGAGAATTACAGATGAAGGTTTAATAGCCTGCATGCTCAAGGGGTTACTAGTGGGAAGCAATGAAGGGCAGGAACATGTGGACCAGGTACAGGGGATAGTTAAATGTATTTCCCTTATCAAAATACATTTAAAATACTGGGGAAATTGTTTTCTTTACCAAAGGGGAAAAAAGAAACACATAAAGAATGATTAAGAACCCTCAAACCTAACACCCTGCCATCAGATGCTGTAGGTTTAACATAAAAGTAAATTAAATAAAATGGAAACTTTACATGAATGTCAACCTCAAATATTTACATATGTACAAACATCCTCTTTTAAAATCTTATTCTACAAGGTAATCAGAGTTAATGAAAGTGCCTCTTCATGATTGTAATCCAGCTAATCAAAATGAAGGAGGAGGGAATTAAAAAGGATGACCAAATGAAATAATGAAATGAAATCCCTTACGACATGATGAGTCTAAGCAATGTTTAATGGCTGTTATCACCACAAAAAAGAGAGACAACTGTACAATATGTAATTTCTCATAGAAGTATTCAACTCTACATATCAAGTATTCCTATACAAAATCAAACTTCAATCAGATCAACCTTCTAGATGAGGATCAAATTAGGTACACAAATAAAAATATTACTTAGCTAAAGCAAATATAGAGAAACATGTTTAACAACACTGCAGGGGAGAATAAAATGTTCAAAATAGAGAATGCAAGGAATTCTTGCAACAACTGCAAGGAAAACAAGAAACATATAGTGAAACACAGAGTGGAAGAAATTTGAGAGATTATACTAATTGTAACATCTGGACCTTGTTTGGATCCTAATTTGAACCAAAAAACTACTAAGTAGGTTTTTTTTTTTTTTTTGACAATCAGGGAAATCTGAACACTGATTATTTGATGATATTAGGGAACTGTTGCTTTTTAAAAAAGGGTATTCTGGTCATATTTAGAAGAGACCTTGTCATTTAGAAATAGATGCTAATAAAATGGTATTTGAGATTGCTTCAAAATGATGCAGTGGAGGAAGAGGTGGGAATAAAAGTGAAACAAGAGTGGCTATGAGTTTGTAATTTTTGAAGTTGGGTGACAGATGAATGTAGGCTTGCTATACCATTCTCTCTACTTTTATATATGTTTAAATTTTCCATAATAAATGTAAAATAGAACAAACCATTTGCATGTTTTAAAACTCTCACCTTTGAGGTCAAGTAGTTTTCCCAAGCAGGTGGGCACCTGCATGAGGCACTGAGATGCCACAGAAAGAACAGGCACTTGGCCCCAGGCAGACATGAGGATCATGTGACTCTCCTCTCTTCCTCACCCTCCACATCCAATCCATAACCAAGTCCTATCAACTCTACTCCAAAAATATGTTCCAAATCTGCTCCCACAATCTCTTGCTTGGCCCACTATTATCACAAACAAGTGAGAACAGCCTCCTACCTGGTCTTTCTGCTTCCTGTGCCCCCTATAAAACACTCGCCAACAAGACAAAATTACTTAAATGCTTAAAATATTACAATCACTTTTCAGTGCACTTAAAATCTAAAAACCTCTCTGTGCCCCTGTTAGCCCTCTAACTTCATGTCTTATCATTCTCTTTCTCATTAGCACTGGTCTTCAGTACCGTACTTCCTCAAACTTGCCAGGTGTACTTGTGCCTCAGGGCCATTGCACAGGCTATTCCCACTCCTGGAATGACATCTTCCAAGTCTTCAAACTACCAGCTCCTTTTCACTATCTGGTCTCAGCTTAAATGTCACCAACTCAGAGATAACTTTCTCAACTCGCTTCCCCACTCCGCCCTCCCATCTCATCTCCATTATCTTCTTCATTGCATTCAGAAATTTTATGTTTGTTTGTTATTCTCATATTTTCTGTTTATTGGTTGTTCTTGGCCTCCCACCAACAGCTAGTATCCTTAGCCTTGCCCAAATAAGGTAAGCTTCTGGAGGGCAGCTTTGAGAAGACAAACCTTGAGGGCCAGTCTATATATCTCATTAGATACAATGAAACACGAAAAGGGTCAAAATGTATATGTCGTACCTACATCTAAAGTTTACTTCTGTGCAATCAAGTGGATCTTTATTTCCAGTTCCTAGGAGGTAACCTCTAAACCTTTGGAATCTCCTGAGAGATAGGAGTGCCTTTTTATTCATGGTGGATCTCTGGGACCACACCTGATAGTTTATGCCACTGAGGTGACGCATGGTGGGCCCCTAGATAGCCATGCCAGAAAGAGCCACCATGGGATTAGAGAACTGGAGCTTCGAGCCATAGGAGCAATGATTCAGTTAACCATGCCTACATAACGAAGCTGCAATGCAAAGTCTGGACAATGAAACTCAATGCTCTGGGTGAGCTTCCCTGAGTGGCAATCAATAGTCCTTGAGTACTGTCACACCCAGATGCTCTGAGGGCAACCCCTGAGTTCTTCCCACTGAAATCCCTTCTACAACTCACCTGATAAGATCCAAGGGCTGCTTTTTGTATATGCTTCGAGGATGAGCCCATTCCCTGTACAGAAGGTACCGTTCATTAGGGCAGCTGGGATCCTCTGACCGATGGCGGAATTTGCACTGTGAAGCAGAAGGAAACAAGTGAGCATCACAGTCATGTTTTCCCAAATCTGTTTATTAAATGTGGTACTAACACTTGATAGTCATTTGTGAATAAGGGGCCCAAGCTTGCCGGAAGGGATGGAAATAACATCTAATCTAAGTGATTCTCAATCAGGTTGTAATCAGGGTTGTAACTATTAATACCTCCCTTGGGGGTCATTTGCAAATGTGGGTGGGGATGAATGCTTGGATGTTGCAATCCTGGGGGGCACTGCAGGCACTGGGTGGGAGCCCCAGAGAGGTTTAATGTCCTATAAGTGGGGCAGTCTTGAACAATGAAAAATTGGGCCACCTAAGTACCAAAATCACCACGCTGAAGAAACACCTCATAGCCCACTCCCCCTCCTTGGACAATGGGGAAACCAGGGCCTGAGCTGGGTAGCAGCAGGGTCAATTCTACAACCCAGGCTTCTTTGCCCTGAGTCCAGCAGTTATTCTGTGACAACATGCAGAAAATAAACAAAGAAGCTTGACATCATGTTATACACTTAGCTTTTTCAAGAAACAAAACCTCCTACCTCTGCTTAAATTCAATTGCCCTTTTCCCTGCCTATTTTCCTTCTTCCTGTACTAGAACCACATTATCATCCAGTCAAACCTTAGCAGGGGCCCTGACCTCCACCCACATCCCTTCCAAATGCCAAATGGGATCATTCTTTAGCCTGGATCTGGGAACACTGCACTTAGAAGAGGCTTTAATAGAAAAGACCTGGGCATAGGCAAATGTCAATTGAATACTATAAATATTCATGGCAACTATCTGTATGTAACCCCAAAGTTCATGTCATGATATAATTGCTAATTTAGCTGGGCACAGACATAAAATACAAGGACTGCCAGGCTGGAGCTCAGCATCTGCTTCTCCACCGAGCCCCCTGTTCTCTACTTACCCATGTGCAGGAGGTAGCTGTTTGGTGTCCTAGTTTTATTATCCTGTATTGTATATTTCAATATTGTTTTCTTCCACAAATAAATGTACTACACAGTAGCAATTATCAATCTTAGTCCTTGTTCAGAGTTTTAGAGATTCAGATAAATTGATAGTGAATGTAACAAAGTAACAATGTAATAAAGTATGATATTTATTTCAATGACAGAATTTATTTAAGCAGCTTTAGACATAATGTTCTTGCATTCATGGAGTCATTAAGGGTCTGGGGTGGTCACATTTTAAAAATTTCATTTCATGAGTGATGTTATCAGCTAGAGAAGTTCTCTTGAATTTGAGGGGTTGTGTAGTCTCAGAATGTAGTCCTTAAAAAAATGTCAACAATCTGGGGTACTGTCATTGTGACAACAACCCTGGCAGATGTCTTTTAAAAGGCCCTGGGATATTCCAGGGCACAGTTTGAAAACAGTATTTCAAATCAGGGAGAAAAGTCTATGTTACCAAAGAATGATAAATGAGAAGGTCTAACATGTATTTTGCTTGCAAAGAACTAATATTTTCTGGTTGATAATAACATTTGTCAGTAATTATGAAAATAGCTAACACTTATATAGTACTTATTATATGTCAGGGACTAACATTTGACATGGATTAATTTAATTAATCCTCACAACAATTCTATGAGGAAGGTAACTGTTATTATCCCCATTTTATAGATGAAGAAATTAAGGGACAGAGAGACTAGGTAATTTTCACAAAGTCATCCAGCTAGCAAGTGGCAGAGCAGGTATTTCAGTCTCAGAAATGCTAATACAGATTGACTGCTAATCTGTACTGCTTTATACGTTAACTGTGGGAGACACACTTCATTCATTAACTCACTCCTTTAAAGTGGGTACCTTCTCTATGCCTGGGGTCCATTTGTGAACAAAACAACCTGGTTCTTGTCCTAAATGAGCTTGTAGACTTGCAGTATTTTATCTTCATTTTATTAAGGAAGAAACTTAAGGTCAAGGTAGTTAGCCTTTCTTTATTGTCCACACTGGATTTTACATTAAGATGTTTATTTCATTTATGCCATTTAACTTACATCATGGAGAGGGAAAGCTGCCTTGTAGATCCCAGAGTTTACAAGTCTGTTAATCCCAAACTTGTTAACATTGTTCATCACTTGATACTTGACCCGAGAGAGGATGAAGTAAACCTAAAAAAGATTCCAAAATAGAGTGTGTGATTTATATAGTGTAACTAACCAATTCAATCGTTGTTTACTACTATAACAGGAATCTGTAGGCATATTTCTTTTTTTTTTTTTTTTTTTTGTAGCTTTTGAAAACAAAACTAAACCAACCATACAACTAATTATCCAATAGTAGGTTCCAAATCACTCTAAGAGAGCAACTAAATTTGGTGTAGACTTACAATGCGGCTTCTGGTGGCTGGATTGAAGAACGTATCTCTGTCAACAATGTAAAAATCATTCATTCGGTTCTTCTCAAATGGGGCAGTGAAAAACTCTTGTTCTGGCTTGATGATACTTTCGTCCACACTGAGGAATTTGGTGAACCAGTTGAGTCTACCAAAGGCTGAGCCCCGGGTTTTCAGATCGTTGGGTTTCAGAGGCAATTTGATGTGCATTACCTCAGCGTACGTACATAACACCTCCCACGGCGCGTGTACTTTCACAAACACAAGCTTGTCATCCAAAACCTATGTTGGAAGAATGAAAACACAGACCACAACACCAAACCAAATATTTTCACAATTTTAATGATTTTTTTTTTTTTTTTTTTGAGACAGAGTCTCACTCTGTTGCCCAGGCTAGAGTGCTGTGGCGTCCGCCTAGCTCACAGCAACCTCAAACTCCTAGGCTCAAGCAATCTTCCTGCCTCAGCCTCCCCAGTAGCTGGGACTACAGCCATGCGCCACCATGCCTGGCTAATTTTTTTTTTATATATATATATTTTTAGTTGTCCAGCTAATTTCTTTCTATTTTTAGTAGAGACAGGGTCTCGCTCTTGCTCAGGCTGGTCTCGAACTCCTGACCTCAAACGATCCACCCACCTCGGCCTCCCAGAGTGCTAGGATTATAGGCGTGAGCCACCACGCCTGGCCAATTTTCACAATTTTAAAACATAAGATTTTTCTTATGTTGCTGGTAGTTAGGGAAAACAAACAAATAAAAAAAAACCCCCCAAAACAACCAAAAGAAACCCTCCCCCAGAGTTCATCAGTAAAAGTAGAGATATAATAAAAATAGATTTGCAAACCATCATAAATTGTCTTAAACATAATTTCTTGGTTCAAATTATTAATAAAGTAATTCAAATTATCATGGTTCTTTCATAAAACTAATATTTCAAATCAAGCAAAAAAAACTAGTTAATTTGCCCATCACTCCATCCACATCAGTGACTTAAAATAAAAACACTAGAATATTCATTGCAGTGCTATAGAAATGAAAAAAATTTTAATTTCTTAAGCCTGGAATGGTTTACTGTATATGTGTTCAACATCACGTTATGTGGCCATTAAAAATGATTACACTTTTTAGTAATATAAATGGATTCTACCTTTTGAGATAGAAATACATTTACTATATATTAAAAGAAAAAAGCAAATTATAAAAATGTGAAATGATAATCCCCTTTTGAAAGGGAAAATACATATATTTAAGGGGAAAAATGTTTAGAAGGAATATAAGGTTATTTCTGGATAAGATACAGATGATTTTTATTTTCCCTAGTTTTACATTTTTTAGTTTTTTAACATAAACTATTGTTTGTATAATAAAAAAGCTTTTAAAAGATTCTTAAAGGAAGACAATAATCATTCATACATGCATTCTTCATAAAATTATTTGGCTACTAAAAAAGATCTGCCAGCTTCAATCAGAAAAAAACAATACACTTTATTCAATACAGATTTTGGTTGACTCTCCTTACAGTCTATGACTAAGATATAGCCGGGGCTGTATAATTCTAATGCCAACACAGTATGCTAAGTACCACACAGGTTCCCAAGAACAGGGGTCAGCCAAGGGTGGAAAAGGGACCAACACTTACCGATCTTGTTGCTTCTAGATGCAGGCCATGACAGATAAGGTTAGATTCATATGCTTGTCTTTTTCTCTGTCAAAAAGAATCGGAATATAATGTTAGACCTTTCATTTTATGGAAGGTAGAAAAAGGCGTTTTTTCCTTAAGAAAAAAATAACAAAACCAAACTAGTTTGGACCTGACAAAGAGACACATCTGCTCCAAATGGAACAGAAGCAATGGGGCAGGTCTGCTTCCACTGCCTTTCGAGCCCTGGATCCCCGAGAGACAGTGAGCTGCAGAGTGTACTTGGAGTCCCTCAGCACTATGGGAGGCCCTTGGCTGTCCCAGGGGGGTTTTGGCCATTTGAGGTACATAGAAGTGTCCCGCTTTGGCACAATCCCAAGGACCTTTTGGCTCATAAGTGTACATAAATCGAGCTTTTTGAGTCCCATTCACTGATGTCATTTTCTAGAATTGAAGATTCCAGATTTTAAAAATTTTATCAGACATTCCAATGGTTCAATCACCGGATGTGTCTGTTGCATCCCTTGACCAAATTCAATAAAATGACACAATTTTGGCAAAATTCAAAGGATTCTGTTCTCTCTGCAAGACTGAAATATTCATGAAGCTAGAACTATCTAAATCCACAAAAATAGGGAATTATTTGATAATATATCTGTTCATGTTACATGCCCATTTTAAAAAGATACAGAATATACTGTATTTACTGGTATTAAATTCTAAATGGCTAGGCTTTTGCCAAGCTGTCCCCAAAGTTATAAGGGAAGCATGTACAGGCAGAGACTTGTTTGACCTTTTAAAAGAATGCTTTGGATGATGAAGTGATTATCCTGCTTTATGAAATAAAGAAAATGAATGGACACAGAAGTTAAGAACACAAGCTCTGCTATAGTTTGAATGTGTCCCCCAAAAAGCACGTGTTGGTAGCTTAATCCCCAATGTTACAATGTTGGGAGGTGAGACCCAATGAGAGGTGATTAGGCCATGAGGGTGGGGTTAATAGATTAACACCATTATCACAGAATGGGTTCCTTATCTCCAGAGTGAATGCATTGCCACTGGAAAGGTAATGAAAGATCAGTTCCCTTTTGTTTGTTTCTTTCTTCTTTCTTGCCCTTCAGCCCTGGGATGATGCAGTAAGAAGGCCCTCAACAGAAGCTGGCCCCCTGGACCTTAGACTTCCCAGCTTCTAGAACTGGGAGCCAATACATTTTTATTCTTTATAAATTAACTCAGTCCGTGGTGTTCTGTTACAGCAGCACAAAAATGGGCTAAGACAAGCTCTAAACCCAGACTGCCAGAGTTCAAATTCTGGTTCCATCCTTACCAGCTCCAAGGTCCACGACAGCAAACGTAAACTCTCCATGCCTCATTTTCTTCATCTGTGTCATGAACAAAACCTTACTAGTTTCCTTTATAGGTTCTTGTGAGGATATGGTTGAAACTGCATAAAGCACATGAACCAGAATTTCCATTTTCAACAGTGATAGGAGGTAAACTGGACCAACCCTTCCTCTGAGGACAACTGAAAAGGCCGGATGGAATATATTTTTAAAACTTCAGCAGTTAACAAGATAGAGAGGAACTGCTGGGTCCAGAGTCAGGCCACTTTACCCAGAGGGTGGCACTCATGACTTGTCCCTGTGAAGGGGGCAGAGGAGGGGCTGAGCTGCTCTGCTACAGGCAAAACCTGCAACATGGGAAGCACATCATACTTGGGAAGTAGATGCTGCTGCATGAAAAAGGCCAAAGCTCAAAAGGTGAAAGAATATTCCTGGTATTTGACTAAATTTGAGTCCAAGTGGGATCCCCGATATGTTGTATGAAAGCATCAGAAACAGAATATTTCTATATTTTTGTTTTTTAATATGTGGTTATATAGCACTTACAACATGGTAGACATGGTCCTAAGAGCTTTGCAGATATAGCACATTTAACAGCTTGCTACAATTTGAGCCATACAATTAGTAACTTAGAGAAAAAACAGCAAGTGCTGTAACTTCCCTAAAAACAAGCAAGAAAATGGCCTAGAAATGCCCCAGCCAGCCAGATAAGAATGGGAAGAGCTTGAGGTACAGCTTGCCCACTCTGCTTCTAGCAGGTGACTGTCCCCTCTAACTGGTCCCACCCCCACCATCTCTGCAATTTGTCCTGGGAAGTTTTTCAGTGCTTTCTACCCCTGACCACCACATTCCCAACTTCAACTTAGAAAGCTGATTCAGATTCACTCTACTTCTTATCTGAGCAATATTTCCTCACTCTACATTCTATCCTCATATTTCGATTCTTGCATGGTAGCCCAGTCCTTATTCCTGATTACTTCTTTCTTTACTATCAGGTAAAGCATTTCGACTCTGCAAACGGTGTTCAACACAGTGTTTGACACAAAGCATAAGACTGATACATGTTTATTGAAAGAATATACTCAATGAGCATTTATTAATCCATTCCACAAACATTTCCTGAAAGCCCACTATTTTCCAGGAAAACTGCAAAGTGCAGAAGATTCAAAGATGAATTTAAAATAGTTCTCTATAGAAGAACTATAGAGAAACTCAGTGACTTCTAAGACTGTCCTCTGATGCAAAATGACTGGCACCATTTATTCCTGTGTTTCATGGCACTGCAATGGACACCTACCATTCTTCATGGCCACTGAACATTTAAACTGCTACCAGGGCCCACATCCACTACAGCAGATAAAAATGCAGATACTCCTTTTCCCAGACTCCTGTGAAGTTCAGCTATTGGCACGTGAGCTCGGCCTTGCCAACCAGACCACCCACCCCAGACTCTGTGTTGAAAGCTAGCAATGCAAAGAAGCCAAGCCAAGCAGAACCCATGCTGGGTGGTTGGGAGTGAATGTCAGTTCCAGAGACGGCAGAGGCAGAGGTTATGGCAGAAGCTGTTTTTTGCTTTTTAAAATTTATTTTTTGATATGTATTATATCTTAAGAGGTCAAAATAAAAATGAAATAAAAAAATCTAGTTTGAGATATGTTGTGTCCATACTTCTCTCCCTGTTTCTTTCTGCCCTTAATAAGTAATCATTTCACTCAGTCTCTTACTATTTTTCTAGTGTTTCTTAATGCATATACAAACATATGTATATATTCTTTTTTAATTTTTTTAAACATTTTTATTTATTTTGTTTATTTCAGAGTATTACAGGGGTACAAATGCTTTGGTTACATCAATTGCCTTTGCACGGACCAAGTCAGAGCTATAAGTGTGCTCATATCCCAGACAGCGAGTACTGCACCCATTAGGTATGAGCTTACCTATCCCCTCCTCCCCCTCCCACCTGCCCGACACCTGATGTTACTTCCATATGTGCACATAAGCGTCGATCAGTCAGTACCAATTTAATGGTGAGAACACGTGGTGCTTGTTTTTCCAGAGGCAGAAGCTTTTGATGACCCCTGCTGGTCAATGGTGCCAGCAGTGCTGGCAGCAGCCCTGTCCCCAGGGCAGCAACCATGCTTTTTTCTCCCAGACTGGGCCTGCATCAGGATTTGGGATACAGTTTCTGACTGCCTGGTCTCCAGGCTTATTTGTTCAACTCCTCAGGAGAATGTGAAGACCTCAAGTATTTCCCATTCTTAGGAATGTTAAATCCTTCCATGGCCCTGCCTGCTGTTCAATCACCACTTCCACCCCAGAGATGTGTGTCTTTTAATCTTGATATCATTAGCACTTAGAACAGGCCTATCACAGAGTAAGCGTGCAATCAATCAATGTCTGACGAATGAATAAACTGAGTGGATGGTGGATTGATGTCTGCCTGTTATGCAGAAATAGACTGTGGATACAAATTACTGCAGTGTAGCAACCAGCCTCCCTTGTCCTGAGCCACCTCCGCCCCCAATTTTTCCATGAACTTTCGCTTATGGGTATCACAGAATACAGGGGAGAAGGACAGATGCAGTTTAATTCTCAAGTGCACTAGCACCAAATAGATAGCACAGCGACATCCAGAGCCGAGTGATTCCTAGACACTTCAGAGTCTGAATCATTAGATGACCAAAGGGGCAAGGTTCAGAGAGCCCAGACTGAACCAGCCCCACAGGAGGGCAGCTCTGTCATTAAACATACCAAACACAAACTACTCCTGTCTTGGTTGTACCAGCTATATCATCATGACTGCATCACGGAGAACATTACAAGTCAGACACGGTTCCTTTCCTTTGGAATTTCTAACTTGAGGTTGCAACTTCCCATCATCTCCATCAGACTCTCTCTTCTCAGAGGGCTCTACCAAATAGCCCCTTTTAGCTCTTGCAGTTTTAGCTTTCCTCTTACTTCTGGCCAGTGGTTAGATTCACAGAGTCAAAATTCAAACCCTGGCACGGCCATTTACTAGCCCTGCGACATCAGGCAAACAAACTCTATGAGCATCAGCCACTGCTTCATCTCAAAACCTCGGGAAGAAATAGCTTCATCTTGAGGTTCTTTTAAGGATTAAATGTGATCATGGGTGTAAAGTACTCACCATGATGTCTGGCACATAATAAGCCCTGCAGATATGCTAGCCATTGTCATTACCCTCTTTCTCTGTCTTCCAACATGCTCAACTTCCCTTATTCCTTTAAAAAAAAAAAAAAAAAAATCTTCTCTCTCCTGCAGGCCTTAGGGGCTCACTTCTCCTTTTTAATACCAAACACCTGACAAAATAGGCATCCCCAACCCACTCTGCCTCCACGTTGTACACCCAGCGACTCCTTAATCCCTCCAGTGGGACACCACTGACACCATTTTACTGGAACTCTAGAAAACTGACCTTACTGCCGAGTCACCCAGCCCTCTCCTTCTTAACTCTTCCACACACTTGGCCGTCCTGGTCCTGGACTACCTTCTTTGATATCCGATGGACATCCTCTCTGAAGGATACGAACACATCGTTATGTCTCTTCTCTTTTGCCCCATTTCTGCATGTAATAAGTGAGGTTGCTGATGAGAGTGTATGGCACATGTGAATATCACAGATGCAGAAAACAGCAGAAATACTTCTCTTCCATCTCATTTTCAGGGCCTGATAACAGTCTCTCAGAGAGATGTACAGTGACTTATTTAACCAATCTCAAATAGTTGGATATTTAGGTGGTTTCTAATTTTTCACTATTATGAAAAATTTTTGTGCGTCCATTATTATTTCCTCAGGATAAAGTCCTAAAAGTAAAATTGTTAAATCCAAGAGTATATTAAAGTCTAAGTTCTTTAATAGGTATTGATGTACTGCCCTCTAGAAAGGTGGTACTAATTTATACTATTTTAGTTCTTACCTAGTTCTTTACAAAGAACTCTTGAGATATTTACCTGATTTCTCTTAGGATAATTGGTAGACCTTGGAGTTGGTTTATAATGTCATCTATTTTACCACTAACTATAAATATTTAAACAGTTGAATCAAGCATAGGACATTTTTATTCGCTTCAACATGTTAATATATCATCTTGGCATTACTTTAATAAGACAGTTCTTACTATTTTTCTTTGGCATGGCAATTCACAAAGAACCAGAGGAATATTTTAAAAATTGATCAAACCAGTTTTCTTGGTTTGTCAGGTAGCTAACGTAAATTAGCATATGTGCTATATTTGTCAAATGGGCATATATCAGGAAAAGATTGCTTACTTAAGAAAAGATTGTTTAAGTCTCTTTAACATGAAATCAGCATCTTTACTTCACCATAGAATTTACACTTGGATAAGTAACAGTGTTCTTGACATTTAAAAAATTAGGGTAGAGCCGACTTCTATGTTAAAAATGGAAGATAATTAAATCGCATGTTGGCTTACATAGCCATTGCTCAATAAATATTTGCTGAATGAATAAATTTCTGAGGCCATACAATTTTTAACTAAAAATTTTCTATGTGTCTGTTTGGAAACCTCTAAGAACCTAAACCTAGACTATAGTCTATGATCTGTATTTGGCCGTACAAAATGATTAAACTAAACTCACTGGCTCATAAAAAAAAAAAAAAAAGCCTAGTCATAAATTGAATTGTTCTGTAAATTCCTATATCTCTAGGACAACACATTTCATCTGCATTGCAACCAGATCTCTTTTTTACCCACTAGAATTCCAGTAAAACCAAAATGACTGTAATCACTGAGGACCTGTATACATCACTAAAAGATGTATGTGCTTCTATTGCTGCTGGGGGAGAATGATGCAGGGGGTTGGAAGTGAGAAAGGACAAGAGCACCTACCATGCTCCAGAAACTGGGATTTTATGCATACCTCTTTTGAGAGGGTAATAAAGCCGTCAGAGAAATAAAGAATAAAGCAATAGAAATCACAAAGGACAGACTGGCTTAATTAAGGAAGCCTTCTGTCCCTAAGCACCTTTGATTACACGTTACACATCTCATTTGGCTTAATAAAGTCATTGTTGTGAAAGACTTACTTGTGAATTATACAATAATAATACTGATTGTAAACACCAAAATTATCTACCATTTTCTTTATGTTACCCAGCCTTTTCAGTATAAAAAGCAGAGATTACAATGTCTAAGAAGTAAAATTAATGAATATACTGTGATGATAAAGTACAAATCAGTTGGGATTAATGAAACATATGAATAGATTGATTTCAAATATTCTTATACCTTTGTTAGGCAAAGGACTGATGGTGCTGACATGGTATTTTCAACTTGCCAATCTCCTTTAAGCTTACAAAGATGCATGAGGAACAAGTCAAAGGGACTTAATTTGCGAAAAAATTTACTAATTACTCTAATAAGTACTATTTATTAGTTATATTTTTGTTCCAGAAGGTTTGGTAAGCAGAATAAATTATTTAATCAGGACTTAATTTAAATTCACATGTTTGCAATAAAACATTTAATGTCGGTGGACCAATCTGATGAGGAGTTTGCTCAAGTGGGTAATGTACGTTCACCAGGGGACAGAAAACAGATGAGCAGTTTAAATGATAAACATAAAATGGAAGCGAAGACTTGGCTGAAGTTCACTTCCAAATGTAACTTTTAAATTAACATTTTTAAGCATAATTACAAAAGAAATAAATATTCATTGTGGGTAACTTAGAAAACAGAAATTTTCAGAAAAAAATAAATCACCCATAACTCACTGCCGAGATAACTACTGTAAATATTTTAGTCAAGTGCTTTCCAAACTTATTAGCTTACAGGAACAAGTTGCAGAGTTTATTTAAAATGTAGATTCTTGGGCCCCTCTCCCAGACAGTTTAAGAAATACTGTTTTCTAGGACACCACTTTCTGTGCGTATGTGCACGCACGTACATGTACAGGTGCACATAAGCAGCTATTCTTTTGTGATTATTTATCCCCTTCAAGCCTGTTCAGTATGAGAATTTGGTATAGTGGATTTTTGCCAACACTACCGTTATACAGATGACTGTTTACAAAGGTGAGACACAGGTGACTGCTGGTACCAGGGCAAATGACATCCTCTTCATTCAAACCTAAGGCCAGACCTCAGGGGGAGCACTCAGAAAAAGGGTTTTCTCTTCTTCATATCTTTGTGAATACGTTGCTAAGGCCCTCAGTAAGACGAAATGGAATAATCAGCTTTTACTTTTCAGGACTTCATTGACCTCTTTGTTTGTCTATTTTCAAGGTTTGAGCCCAAGGATATTTCCCGTGTTAGAAATAAGCAGCAAGATTTGGATTTATTGCTCTTGTGCTGAGTACTCAAAAATCAAACATGCTTATACCAGCAACACCTTTTGTAGCTGTAAATTTGAAACTGCTGGTTCTAATTTATCTTTTTACCTACAATCTTAGTGTAAGCAAGTAGAGCGTTAAGTAAGGAAAAAGATAAAAATATAAAGAAGACCTCCCTGCTTTGGTCTAAAATATTAAGGAGGCCAGGCGCGGTGGCTCATGCTTGTAATCCTAGCACTCTGGGAGGCCGAGGAGGGAGGACCGCTTGAGGTCAGGAGTTCGAGACCAGCCTGAGCAAGAGCGAGACCCCATTTCTACTAAAAATAGAAAGAAATGATTTAGACAGCTAAAAAAATATATATATACAGAAAAAATTAGCCAGGCATGGTGGCACATGCTTGTAGTCCCAGCTACTTGGAAGGCTGAGGCAGGAGGATGGCTTGAGCCCAGGAGTTTGAGGCTGCGGTGAGCTAGGCAGACGCCACGGCACTCTAGCCTGGGCAACAGAGTGAGACTGTGTCTCAAAAAAAATAAATAAAATAAAATAAAACAAAATATTAAGGAGCTGAAGACAGACCTGATTTCACTCTCTAAAACAAAAGACAGAACATACTTACCATAAGTTTTCTGAGAAGGTGAAACCACCCAACACTGGTTGCCATAACTCTTACAAACTTATCCTAACATGAGATTAAGTTTCCAACTCATGGACTATCTGCGGCAAATACGTCATTCCCAAGGAACCTTTTACACTGTTCTGATTGCTCATAATCCCGCCAACTTCTGCCATCCCTTTTATTTCTTCAATTTGGAGACAGTAAACCAATTTTCAGTCTAATGCAATCATTCCTTCCCCTTTCTGAGGCTTAATGGGATAAATTTCTCTCCAGAAGACCCTCCTATCAGAACACTTTCTTTTTTTTTTTTTTTTTTTGAGACAGAGTCTTGCTTTGTTGCCCTGGCTAGAGTGCCGTGGCGTCAGCCTAGCTCACAGCAACCTCAAACTCCTGGGCTTAAGCGATCCTTCTGCCTCAGCCTCCCAAGTAGCTGGGACTACAGGCATGCGCCGCCATGCCCGGCTAATTTTTTCTATATATATTTTAGTTGTCCATATAGTTTCTTTCTATTTTTAGTAGAAACGGGGTCTCGCTCTTGCTCAGGCTGGTCTCGAACTCCTGACCTTGAGCGATCCACCTGCCTCGGCCTCCCAGAGTGCCAGGATTACAGGCGTGAGCCACCGCGCCCGGCCTAGAACACTTTCTTTTGAACAACAAGTTTTGTTTTTCTTGCGTTGAAACTTTAAATCTTGTTATTGATAGTATTCTCTTATTTTCTTTGGCAACTAGGAAGTTGAAAGGCAAATTTGCAGCTGATCTCTAACTTCTGAACAAGACATGATGGTTTATTATAAATCACTGTATTACTCTGACACACGGCTTCATTTTATTTTTCTGGCCTTTCTATTTCTTTCACCCTGATTTACTCATTAATTACTTTATTCTTGACATATTTCTGTAAGCGACCTCAAATATGTTTTTCCCATTTTCTCCTATTATTTCATTTAAATTGACAAGTAAAAACTAAATGTTTTTATCATTTAGATGTTGTTTTAAAATATGCAAGCATTGTGGAAACCTAAATCCAGCTGATTAACATAATGCATTACCTTACACACTTATGTTTTTGTGGTGAGAACACTTAAAATCTACTCTCTAGCAATTTTGAAGAACACATCCCTATTAACTATCGTCACCATGTTGTACAATAGTTCTCTTGAACTTTTTTTTATCTAATTGAAATTTTGTATCCTTTGACCAACATCTCCCCACACCTAACCCCTGGAGATCACCATTCTATTATCAACTTGTGTGAGTTCAACTTTCTTACACTCCACATATAAGCATCAAATAATAAATCTTAAATCCAGTCATGCCTGGGTTAACGACAGGTACATGTTCTGAGAAATGGGTCCTCGGGTGATTTTGTCATGTGCGAATACCATAGAGTATCCTTACACAAACCTAGGTGGTCTAGTCCTGCAGTCCCCAACCCCCAAGCCATGGCTGGTCCCAGTGCCTGGCCTGTTAGGAAGTGGGCTGTGCATCACTGCCTGAGCTCCGCCGCGTCCACACTACCCCCAACCCTGTCCATGGAAAAATTGTCTTCCATGAAACTTAGGAGCTGGGCACTGCACAGCAGGAGGTCAGCAGCAGGTGAGGGAGCCAAGCTCCATCTGTATTTACAGCCGCTCCCCACGGCTTGCATCACTGCCTGAGCTCCACACCACCCTCCCCCTGTACACACACACATCGTGGAAAAATCGTCTTCCATGAAACCAGTCCCTGGTGCCAAAAAGGTTGGGGACCACTGGTCTAGGCTACTATACATCTAGGCTACATGGCATAGCCTACTGCTCCTAAGCTACAAACCTATACAGCATGTTATTGCACTGAATATTATAGAGAACTGTAACACAATGGTTAAGCATTTGTGTATCTAACCATAGAAAAGGTACAGTAATAGAGCCATATAAAGATAAAATAATACATCTGTATATGGCACTTAGCATAAATGCAGCATTCAGGCCCGGAAGCTGGGAGAATTAGCAAGTGAACGGTGAGTGAATGAGAAGTATTACCATGCACTATTGTACACTTATAAACACTGTACACTTAGATGATAACACAAACACATTGTATAGCTCTACAAAAATATTTTCTTTCTTTATATCCTTACTCTAAGTGTTTTTAATTTTTTTTCTAACTTTTTCAACTTTTTTGCTAAAAACTAAGACATAAACACATTAGCTTAGGCCTACACAGGGTCAGGATCATAAATATTACTGGCTTCCACTTCCACATCTTATCCGAAGGTCTTCAGGGGCAATAACACACATGAAGCTGTCATTGCCTGTGACAACAATGCCGCCTTCTGGAGTACCTCCTGAAGGACCTGCCTGAGGCTGTTTTATAATGTTTTCTATTAAGTAGAAGGAATATGCTTTAAAATAATGATTAAAAGTATAATATAATAAATACATAAACCAGTAAGTCATTTATTACCATTCTCAAGTTTTATGTGCTGTCCATACCTGTATGTGCTATATCTTTCTATGACTGGCAGCACCAGCATCACCACAAACACGTGAGTAATGCATTGCACTATGGTGTTAAGACGGCTACAACATCACTAGGCAATAGAAATTTTTCAGCTCCTTTATAATCTTGTGGGACCACTGTCAAATATGTGGTCCACTGTTGACCAAAATGTCATTGGGCAACTTGTGACTGTAAATAAATTATTTAATGAGTATCAGCATAGATATGTAGAGAACTAATAACTGTAAAAATTATACATTGCATGTTAAAGCCAATAGTGAATGATTTTTATCTATACTGTCAGTTACCATCTTATTAGACGCAAATAACCAAATACTTCATGTACATAAGACTTAATGAGGAATCAAGCCATGTGATCACCTCAATACAAAAAAAGAAAGCATTTGGTAAAGTTTAAAACCCAGTTACTGCAAAAATGTTTATCAATCTAGGACTAAAAGGTAACTCCTTCAACTTTTTTAAAGAAACCTACCAAAAATTCGTAGGAAGTGTAATATTTAATGGTGAAATTTTAGAAACATTCCCATTAAAATCAGGAACAACACACTGGTGACTACTGTGGGTTACTGGTTTTTATTTAAGAAGTCTTACACTGCACTTAGACAAGAAAAAGAAAGAAGCATAAAGAAAAAGCAAAATTGTCATCATTTGCAAACAATATGGTCTCCATTTGAGAAAACTTAAAAACAGCATTGGAAACTGTTAAAACTAAAAAGAGCTTAGCAAGTTTCCTAGATAGAACTTATAAAAATCAATAGACTTCTTCTTTTATACACAATAAATCACAAACTGCAATTTAAAATGCTTCTGACAACAGCACAAGCATTTTAAAATAACTGAGAAAAGTTAATAAAAATGTACAAGATCTTCACAGACATAACATATTGAATATCCCTTGTCCAAAATGCTTGGGACCAGAAGTGTTTCCAATTTTGGATTTCTTCGGAAATTGGAATATTTGCATTTATATTTACTGGTTGAGCATCCCAAACCTACAAATCCAAATTGTTCCAATGAGCATTTCCTTTGAGAGTCAAGTTGGCGCTTGAAAAGTTTCAGATTTTGGAGCATCTCAGATATTAGATTTTTAGATTTGGGATGTTCACTCAAGATGTATTATAAAACTTTATTAAAGGATAGAAGACCTCAATAAGTGAAGTGATGTACTAAACCAAAACTTTTTGATGAACTTTTAAACGTTTCTGGAGATCTCAACTCAATTCTAAGCAAACAGGGTCTGGTATCATGCTGACTCCTCTGAACCCATGGATAATAGTATTAAAAGTTCATATAACCAATTAGTCATCTCACAGTATTTGAAAGTTTGAATAAAATTATATAAATTAAGTTTGATCATTAATTTTAAAATCCCTTATTCTACAGTCTCCACTGGCCAGATCCTTCTGCCACATACTAAAGAATTCTTAAGGTCAGACATGAAATACACATTTATACTTCTATACATACATTTTTCACCAACTTCAAGAACATAAGTTTTCCATCATCTTTTAGGAATGGATAAAAAAAATTCTTTAAAAAGTAAACAAATCAATCAATCAATAAAACGTGTTCAAGATTGCTTACACTGTTTCTGTGTAAGCTATCTAGACCTCTCCACCCTCTTCACCACCTGAGTTACACCCATTACTTGGTCATGAACACATCTGTCTGAAGGGAGGCACGCATAAAACAAAATAAAAGTCAAAAGATCAATTTTGCCAACTGTTAGCAGTCTAGCAAAAAGAATTAGGAAGGAAAAAGCAATTACTAACAAAACTGTAAGAGGGGAGTTGGAGAAATACATGGGAATTGTTTTATGTAAAAAATCTTTGCTCTTCATAATATGGATCAAACTCTTTAGATGTATTTAATCACATACTGTGCCAGACTGCCGGCTGCCTACCGAACAGCCATTCTCCTCTTCTTTATCACTAAGAAAAGCCTGATTGTTTTTCAGGAATTGGGTGATTCAAGAGATGAAAGACTGGCCGGGTGCAGTGGCTCATGCCTGTACTCTGGGAGGACGAGGCAGGCGGATTGTTTGAGCTCAGGAGATCGAGACCAGTATGAGCAAGAGTGAGACCCCATCTCTACTAAAAATAGAAAGAAATTATATGGACAGCTAAAAATATATATAGAAAAATTAGCCGGGCATGGTGGCACATGCCTGTAGCCTCAGCTACTCGGGAGGCTGAGACAGGAGGATTGCTTGAGCCCAGGAGTTTGAGGTTGCTGTGAGCTAGGCTGATGCTACAGCACTCTAGCCAGGGCAACAGACTGACACTCTGTCTCAAAAAAAAAAAAAAAAAAAAGAAAGAAAAGAAAAGAGAAGAGAAGAGAAGAGATGAGATGAGATGAGATGAGATGAGATGAAAGACCAATCTTGATCAGTCTAAGCTAATGACGGTAATTCCATTCATCTTGCCAGTAATTATTTTGGGAATAGACTTGTGATAGACAATGAATTGTGACCGGAAGTCTGCTAAGGGCCGTTCTAGAGGAGCTTTCTTCTCTCTTAAGAAAGAGCCCAGAGAAGGGGCATTTCCTCTTTCTGCCTTTGGCTACCTGGAGTTGCAGCAGCCACCTTCAAACCCGTGAAGCCAATTTAAGAGAGCCAACATATTGAGGATGGCAGGGCATAAGGACAAAATGACCTCCTCATTAAGCTAATAAATTACCTAACTCAGAAAGGGCTCTATCTCCAGACTACTTGTTAAATGAGAAAATAATTTCCTTTTAGCATTGAAGCCATTTTGAGTTTGGTTTTCCTGTTATTTGCATCACAAAACGTTCAAACTGATTGTGTGCCAAGCCCAGTACAGGCTGAAAGAGTACTTATTGTTGAAACAGCTTATAATTATCCCCTTGTACAACCCAAATCTAAGTGGTTCATGCTTTTTAAAGGAAAGTGTAAAGTTTCTAAAGTGTTTTCACTAATAGAAGGGGACAAAGTAACATGCTATTTGGAGATCTGGCTAGAAAAGTGTTTTCTCTTTTGCTCAAGGGATGATACAGCCTTTTTAATTTTCTATATTTTTGGTGTTGGTGGCCCTGTCACTTCTATCTTTCTGCAGCCCTAAAAAGGGTTTAATAGCACTCTTCAGATAACCTCTGGCAAAGTCAACCTTGGCTGCTTTAAAAAGTCAATATGTTACACATAAATGTTTTCTTTCAAAGAAAACAGGATTTTGAAATTGCCTTTCCTTGATATTGTCCTAGATCCTCAATAAGGCCTGACAAGGGGTATGATGGAATTCACGGATATTTTTACAATTAATAAAAATGTGATTCCAAAGCTGAACTTTGGCTTTTGGTGGAATATAAATTAAGTAATATGTACAAATGCAGACTGAAAACACTTCAGAGCACAGCTTATAAAAACCAACGTCAAGGTATATCAATCCATAAGTTCAAAGACTGCCAAAATTAATGATGATTTTTTTTCTCCTGATTTATGAGATTTACCCTGGGACCTATGTTTCTGCCTAAAGCAAATGCAGAAATTATTAATAATGTAAGCAGCTCTAGGGCCCCTTCGCCACAGCAGCAAAGCTCTTATCTAAAACCAGAACTGTTTCCTTTATGCTTTAATGGATTAGATCTGTTTAACTTACTTTATATAGTACTCAATCCAGCTTTATTGGCATATGGACACTTAATGAATATTTGATGATGGTGACTATCATGGCAAATAATATATCTCAGTGTCCACGAAAAATGATAAAGTACTCCAAGCTATTTTATTCTAGTGATAAAACTGTATAACACAGTCATGCCTTTTCATATCAGGGCACTGTTTTTTTGGAAAACCTCAAATTAAAAAGGAAGATACATGAATTAACATTTACTATATGTGCTAAAAATTTATGTAATATCTCTCTATGCTATTTTACTTAATCTTAACCATAATTCTATGGACTAGGTACTAGGATCCCATTTTCTTGAATTTAAGAAGCTACTGATTGTATGGGGGGGGGCAATATTTTATGTACAAATAAGAAAAAACTCAGCCAATGAAATTATGATATGCCATTTTTTAAGACGCAACTTGATTTCAGAGATGTCACATGTGAGAAAAAATACACTTCAAAAACATACAATATTGAAAAGAAAATTTGCATAAGTCACACAGCCAGTTAGAGCTATGGCAAAGACAAGTTAGCTGTTCACCTCGGAGTATTGTGAACCCCTTCCATAGTGTGGAGTTCCTGCTGAGAAATGGCTTCCCAGCCAGAAACTACACTTTCCACCTTTCTGAGTTCTGACCAACAGCACGTGAGGATAACTGATGCAGTTACTTTCAGGTGGAAGTGGTACAGCATGAGCACTTTCTTCCTCCTCTCTCTCATCAGGATGACCCTGGAAACCACCTTTCTAACATGGCGGAGCCTCTGTGTCAGCCTGGGATTCTTAATGCCTGTGAGGAACAGAGGCCCAGCCCCAAACCATGTGCCAAACAGGGATGCCACATTTGACTTTGACATAAACAATAAACACACTTTTATTGTGTTATGCCACTGTAATCTGGGGACTTGTTTGTTACAACTAGAATTACTCCAATACACTGGCAGAATTAGAATTTGAAGGACAGGTTCCAAAGCCTGGGCTCATTCTGCTACATCATGAAAATATAAAACTCCACACTTAACCCCCTCCAAAATACATAAACAAATAAAACAGTACTGATTGTTTCATTTTTAAAAAGGTTTCATCACTTGGTTTGAGCTAATGGGCAGAAATCAATAGATTTAAGATTGGTATATTTCAGGGAGACAGTCCAGAGAGGAACAATTAAAGTTGTCAGTTTGTGATAGCACATATATGAGGCGGGGGGGTGGGGGGGGAAGAAAGAATGAGGAATGATTTCCAAAGTGGGTAAAAGTGACATACATATACACTTTTTTTTTTTGTCCTGTTTTAGTTTAACGCAGTTTGGGTACTGGTAAGAAAAAGTTCCAGGCAGTTGTTATAACCCTGCCCTACTCTTTTAGTATCTTGACATAAAGATTTCCCTGTCACCTAAAAGAGCCTGAAACAAAGGAAAGGGAGGAAAGAGCAGCTTCACAGGCAATGGATGAAAGGGGAGAAAGGGAGGTGACAGAAAAAATGAGAAGTCAAGAGCACAGGTTCCAGCTGCAAGACCAGAGATTGAACCACGGCTCTACTACTTGCTAGATGAGAGTCCATGACCTTGGACAATCAATCATCTAGCCTAAGGCTCAACTCTGTCATCCATAAAATGGTGTGATTATAGAATCTACCTCCTGTTACAAGAATTAGATGAGAAAATGTATGCAAAATACGTGTATAAAACCTGAGTGAGCACACATGGAATGCTAGTTGCTATAATACGGGTTGTCATTATTACTCATTAGCTTCCTTTTCCACCTAGCTGAAAATAACCAGGAGTGCTTTTAATGTAAATCTCTTCTACACAACAGAAAGTCCAATTTCTTGAAAGAAAACCTGCTTTCAGCTGTGAAACCAACTGAGGTTAAGAGCCTTAGGAAGTTTTTGTTTCAAATTTAAAAAATTTTTGTTAACATGCCTTGAGGGAACATGAGCAGAGAAAATATTAAAGTATGTTTGGTATATGATATTTCAACATGAATTTCACTTTATTACTTACATAAAAATAACATTTTTCATTTTACAATATTATAAAGAATAAAAAGAAAGGAAAATAGCATAAAAAACTTACCCTTTGTTTTTCATTTGTACCCTTTTTATTGGTCTCTTTTTTACTTTCATCTTCATATACTAGAACAAAGTCAATTCTTCGCTGGCCATCATTAAAAAAGAGGGAGTCAGATTTTCCATTAAATTCTTCCTGTGTGGATTAGAAAAACAAACTGTAATATAATTTTTTGAAAAAGTGCTGGTTTATAAGTGTTTACTTTCTAGCTTTAATAGGTTCATTGATGTGCTCATCACATAAGAGAAATACATCCATTACTAGTTATTTGACCAAGCAGTCACAGTCACTATGAGCTCTTGGTGAAAGGAAGTCTCTGAATTGAGCAGTTCCATATTATTCTATAAATTTATAGGAATACATTAGTATTATGTATATAACACAATCATCACAGCATTATTCCCACTTCAAACAGCAAAGGGGTATCAAGTTTGAAAATGAATACAGTAAAAAGAACTGCCTATCCTCAGAACTGACATTTATTTAATAGCCAGAAAAATCTAAGACAAAGCGCTATTGATGAAAATCTCACTTTTCCTATGTCTTATCTTCTAACCTTTTAATCATTTTTCATGACTTCTCTTTGGACCTCACCACTTTATAGAATGTATCATGTGATAACCTTAAATAAACAAATGCCAGAAGATATTTCCATATACACAAAAATCACAGTAGTTGTTTGTCCCCAAATCTACAAACGAATGTCCATCACCCCTTGCAAACAAGAAAAAAAAAAAAAAAACCTTTTAAAAACCAGCAACATAACAACTGATACCACAGAAATACAAAATATCATCTGTGAATACTATAAAAATCTATATGCGCATAAACTTGAAAACATTGAGGAAATGAACAAATTCCTGGTAACACACAACCTCTCAAGGCTCAATCAGGAAGAAGCAGAACTCCTGAACATACCAATTACGAGCAACGAAACTGAAGCAGCAATAAAAAATCTTCCAACAAAAAACAGTCCTGGATGAGATGATTTCACAGCTTAATTTTATTAGACCTACAAAGAAGAATTGGTACCCATTCTGCAGTAATTATTTTATAACATCAAGAAGGAAGGAATCCTCCCCAACTCATTCTGTGAAGCCAGTATCACCTTGATACCAAAGCCAGGAAAGGACACAACAACAACAAAAAAAAAACTATAGACCAATATCTTTTATGAATATAGATGCAAAAATCCTCAATAAAATCCTAGCAAACCAAATTCCACAGTACATCAAAAAAATAATCCACCATAACTAAGTGGGCTTCATCCCAGGGATGTAAGGATGGTTCAGCATATGTAAATCCATAAATGTGATTCACCACATAAACAGAAGCAAAAACAATATAAGATCATATGATCATCTCAATAGAGGCAGAAAAAGCATTCAACAAAATTCAGCACCCTTTTATGATAAAAACTCTTAACAAACTAGGCATAAATGGATCATACCTCAAAATTATAAAAACCATACACGACAAACCCATAGCCAACATCATACTGAATGGGGAAAAGTTGAAAGCATTCCAACTCAGAACTGGAACAAGACAAGGATGCCCACTGTCACTACTTCTATTCAACAGAGTACCGGAAGTCCTAGCCAGAGCAATGAGGCAAGAGAAGGAAATTAAGGTTATCCAAACATGGAAAGAGCAGGTCAAACTATTGCTCTTTACTGATGATATGACCTTATATCTAGAAAATCCCAAAGATTCCACCAAGAGACTTCTGGAATTGATAAATAAACTCAGGAAAGTCTCGGGTTAAAAATCAATATACACAAATCAGTAGCATTCCTATACATGAACAACAGTCAAGCTGAGACACAAATCAAAGAGTAAATTTCACAATAATTACAAAGAAAATGTTTAACCAAGCTGCTAAAAGATCTCTACAAAGAGAACTACAAATCACTGAGAAAGGAAACTGCAGATGATGTACACAAATAGAAAGACATATTATGCTCATAGATCAGCAGAATCAACACTGTTGATGTCCATATTACTGAAAGTGATCTAAAGATGCAATGCAATCCCCATCAAAACACCAACATCATTTTTCTCAGATCTAGAAAAAATAATTCTATGCTTTGTTTGAAACCAAATAGCCAAAGCAACCTTAAGCAAAAGGAACAAATCTGGAAGCATCACTTTACCTTATTTTAAGCTATACTACAAGGCTAGAGTAACCAAAACAGCATGCTATTAGCACAAAAATAAAGACACACACCAATGGAACAGAACAGAGAACCCAACCATTCACATATTGTCATCTGATCTTTAACAACGTAGACCACAATACACACTGGGGAAAGGAATCCCTACTCCATAAATGGTGCTGGGAAAATTGGATAACCACATGTAGAAGATTGAATCAGGATTCATCTCCCTCACCACTCAAAAAATTAATTCATGATGGATAACAGACTTAAACCTAAAACACGAAATCATAAGAATTCTAGAAAAAAATGTTGGAAAAACCCTTCTAAATATCAGCCTAGGCAAAGAATCTATGAAGAAGACCCCAAAGGCAATCACAGCAACAACCAAAATAAATGGGACTTGATTAAATTAGAAAGCTTCTGCAGACAGGGAAACAATCAACAGAACAAACAGACAACTTACAGAAGGGGAAAAAATATTCCCATGCCGTACATCTGATAAACGGCTAATAATCAGAATCTACAAAGAACTCAAGTAAATCAGCAAGAAAAAAATCAAACAATTCCATTAAAAAATGGGCAAAGGACACTAATAGAAGCTTTTCCAAAGAAGATATACTAATGGCCAATAAACATATGAAAAAATGCTCCACAACAACATCACTAACCATCTGAGAAATGCAAATCAAAACCACAATGAGATATCCCCTAACCCCAGTGAGAATGGCTTCTATTAAAAAGACCCAAAACAATAGATGCTGGTGTGGATATGGAAAGGAACATTCACACACTGTTGGTGGGACTGCAAATTAGTGCAACCTCTATAGAAAATAGTATGGAGATTCCTCAAAGAACTAAAAGTAGACCTACCATTTGATCTAGCAATCCCACTACTGGGTAGTTACCAAAGGAAAAAAAGTCATTTTATCAAAAAGTCACCTGCACTGGAATATTTACTGTAGCACAATTCACAATTGTGGAAGATGTAGAATCAACCCAAGTGCCCATCAATTCATGAGTAGATTAATAAACTGTGGTATACACCATGGAGTACTAATCAGCCATAAAATGTTAATTAATACCTTTTGCAACAATCTGGATGGAACTGGAGACTATCCTCCTAAGTGAAGTATCACAAGAATGGAAAAACAAACACCACATGTACTCACTGTTAAATTGGAACTAACCGATCAGAACTCATGTGCACAGATGTTAGTAAAACTCAATGGAAATCATGCAGGTGGGAGGGGGCAGGAGGGGATGGGTCTGTGGTCTGTTAGGGACTGGGTTGCTCCACTACACCCCACCCCAACCCCATCCATGGAAAAACTGTCTTCCTAGGAAGGAAAGTTAACACTCATAGCAGGAGTTAAGCAGCGAGGATGGAAGATTCATCTGTATTTACAGCTGCTCCCTGCTCCTGCTCCCCATTGTTCTGCATCATGGCCTGAGTCTGCCTCCTCCCACCACTGTCCATGGAAAAATTGTCTTCCATAAAATCAGTTCCTGGTGCCAAGAAAGGTTGGGGACCACTGCAATAGTGGTATGGTGGCCAGAAGATATAATTAACTCCTACAAAACTACAGTAAAAAGACAACCCAATTTTAAAAAATGGTAAAGACTCAACAGACACTTCAAAAAGGAATATATAGAAATGCCAGTACACTGCTGAGAAAAAATGGCTAACATGTTTTAAGCAAACCAGAAACAAGCAAATTAAATCCATAGTAAAATACCATTACAGACACACCAAAATAGCTAAAATTATTTTTCTGAAAAACTGATAACACAAATGTTAATAGAATTCTCATCCATTGCTTTTGAGTCTCCCAGGAATTTGAATCAATCAACATCATATTAATAGACGAAAAGGAAAATCAATTTCAGTACCCCAAAAGATGCTGAAAAAATACTTGAGAAAATTCAGAGCACATTTATAATAAACTCTCTCAGCAAATGATAATAATAAGAAAAGTTTCTCATCTTGAAAATAGGCATGTATCAAAAACTTACATTAAACATCACACTTACTGATTAAAAACAGGATTCTTCACTCCTAATATTATAAACAAGGCAAGGCAGCTTCTTGCTACTTCAACACTTTACTGGAGGTTATAGCCAGCGGAATAAGGTAATAAAAAGAACTATGCAACATTTCAAAAATATGCTAACTGAAAGAAGCCAGACATAAAAGAGTGTATTCTAGAAAATAAGAACTTAGTATACATTACAGAAAGTAGATCAGTGGTTGCCTGGGTCTTGGAAATGGGGAAATAGGGGAAAGACTGAATGGGATGGGGTATAAGGGAACTTTTTATGTTGTGGATATGATCTGAATTTTGATTGTGGTAGTTGTTTACACAGATGCATATGGACTTTTTAGAAAACATCAAAAAGTACATTCAAAATGGGTGCATTTTTTTGATGTCTCTCAATAAAGTTGATTTTTTAACATACAAAAAAAAACAAAACCAAAAACCCAGCAACAATGACAAAATAAATGAGCCTTTAATTTAGGGCTTAAAAGCTTATGGCTTAAAAACAAAGAAATAATGGCCAAACACAGGCCTAATATAGTTTAAAACAATCCTTATTACCATACAGATTTGGATAGAATTGATCTAATTTACACTGAGGAAAGATTTGAGCTTGCGTTCTCACATAGCTTGTTAATTTTGTTATTGTTGTTTAAGAATCAAATTGCTTTTTAACTGATACTATTTTTAAAGTTTCGATATTTTTAATAAAAAATGAAGGAGAGATTGCATTTTGCAGTCATTTGGTGGAAGCACTTATATGTTAAGATCATTAAATGTGATTAATTTTCCTCGGCATTCAACAATTAGCACAAAAATCACCTAATTTTACCACCAGCACACCAACTTTCTCCTTTTCTTTACAATTTCAAGAAGATATATTTTCTGCTACACCTAAAAAGCCTGATATTTATCATTCCTTTCCTCTTTCCCGCCAGGGAGCATGTGAAGATTTATTACTAGTATTCAAAGCTCTTCCCATTTAGCAGGTTATTGCACCTGCAGACGTAACCCATTCCAATGCACCTTCATCCCAGTGCATTTAACCAGGGATTCTAACCACAGTGTGACCCTGCCTTGAGACCTTTCCTACCCAGGGCACTAAAGGGCCAAGAAAGAAAAGACACATCAATGTCTTAGGCTGATATCACTATCCAATTCTTTTATTTGCAATTTCAGTTATTTAAAATCCATAAACTTTAAGAGTATTTAAAGCAATATAAAAATGCTAAACCCTATCTTTTTCATTTCAGCCACAGAATCCTTTACGCCCTTAAATTTCTCTTTCTTTCAGTGAGAACCATACTATTGGTGACGATCAGAGCAGTTGCTAGAGGAAAATTGTGTGTGGAGAAAAAATATTTCTCAGAATGGCAAAGGGGAAGTGGAGTAGGGTGGAATATAATCAGGAAAACCTGGTCATCATTGCAGAAGTCTGAAAAGTGTACAAAAAGCAACCTGTTCTCTGTAGCCCACATTCAGTGGCCTTCGGGAGTCCAGCAGGGGTTCGCTGACGTCACGTTCTGAAGAATGAGGCCTGGAATGAGAACCACATCTGTACATGGCTCCAGGCACTCTTCCTAGCACGGGAGCACAGGTTGGCAGCGAGTTCCCACATAATGTGTTCTGCACACACGCCTCCCGTGCGTGATGGAAGACCACGGCCCTTTGGAGGAAAACCCCACTGACTTGGCAGTAGTTGCCTGTGTGAAATAAGTAGGTCAAACTCTGATATGGTACTACTACAATGCAATGCCAGAGTAAAGAGTGCCAATTTTCAACTGCTGTGAGACCCGGGTTTCCCATCTCTTGGCAGCACACTCTACTGGGCAACTGGGAAGAAGGGAGAAACTAAACACTGGCCTGGAAATGTATGTAACGATGGGAACTGGTCTAAATAAAAAGGCTGATTTTGGTCGGGCGCGGTGGCTCATGCCTGTAATCCTAGTACTCTGGGAGGCTGAGGTGGGAGGATTGCTTGAGGCCAGGAATTCAGTACCAGCCTGACCCTGTCTCTACTAAAAAATAGAAAAATTAGCCGGCATCATGGCGCACACCTATAGTCCCAGCTATGGAGAAAGCTGAGGCAGGAGAATCTCTTGAGCTCAGGAGTTTGAGGTTGCAGTGAGCTATGATGACACCACTGCACTCTACCCAAGGTGACAGAGTAAGACCCTGTCTCAAAAAAATAAAATAAAAATAAAATAAAAAATAAAGCAATGTTTTAAAAAGACTGATTTGTGAGCAAAAAGGTGCTTTTGTTTGTTTGTTTTTTAAAAAAAGGCTGGAGTTTTCAGTGGTAAGTCCCAGTACAGGCCTAATTCATCACAACAGGACATTAAAATGGCAGAAAACAAAAAAAAAAACAAACAAACAAACAAACAAAAATCCTCTTTTAACGTTTTGCTTTGTCTGCATGAAGTAAAAGTTCATTAATTTTTCAGAATAAATGCTGATAATCTTCTTTAAATGACTGGTTAATCAGAGATGGATTATTCAGGTCCTGACCTCTATGCCTTCTCTTGGTATCTACCAAAATCTTGATCTTTAGTTTTTCTATCAGGTCAAATGCCACCACAATGAAAATAGAAAACACAAAAGAAATTGAAATCCAATTTTTTCAGCTTAAGTTCAAAAACACTTGAAGAAAAGGTTTATAATTTATCAGGTAAAATAATTTTAGAGATCAGAGCTTTATACACGGTTACTGACTTTCCTGTTGGGAAATTCATTAATTCTTCTGCTCATCAGGGTAACTTACTAATTGTTACCCTGAGGGTCTTAGGCAAATGTCTTCAATGCCAAGACAGTAAACAGAGTCATTAATTAACAATTCTCTTCCTGAAAAATATCAAGCAAATTTCTAATTACAGTTTGGAGTCAACACTAATATCTGTTTATGCCCGTTGCCCTTCCTGGTCCTCAGGACTCCAGGTCCCACTAATCTAGCATCATTACTCGCTTGGGGCAACCTGACCTGATGCTGTGCTAAAAGTTAAGGGCTGCAGCAGTTAAAAGGACATCCTGTATCCAATTGTAATTCTATCAGCATCAAAACAACACTGCCACCCTCTGTGTCTTGGGCTACTTGGCTTTGACATTTCGCACTTGAGATGAACAGGAGACATGCTTGGTCTGAGCAAGGGGAGATCTGAGAAATCAGAGATTGGCTGAGTAATGTAGGAGAGACAGCGAATAAGGGAGGTCAGGTGTGATCTACCCAAGTGATGTTTTCCAGGCCTCCCTCCTCTCAAAAGAAGGCTTCTTGCCTTCTTTTATTTGTGGGACAGCTCCTTCAACAAAAGAACCCAAATGGGCAGGATCCTCCTTAACCAAATCAGGACAAAAATGCAAACAGCAAAATTACTCCACCCACTGCTTTCAAGCTGCAGTTGTGAATTTGAGAACATGAAAAACATTTTTTTTTTTTTTTGCCATTGGTAAGGAAGTACATGTGGGTACCAGTCCCATCCCCAGAGGCAGTTGAGACTTCTAGTACTATATGACAGTGGTTTAGAAAAGGTGTCCTATTGGACAGAAAAATAAGTCCAAAGATGAGCCTTTTCCAATATGCTGGTAGGAAAATTTCTCACAAGTAGTTTCTGATTGAAATATAGCATTGGCCTTTATCCTTGAATACGATGCTTTAGTTACATGAAGGGGAGATTACATGATGGGGAGGTCTGTCTTTGGGGCAGAGGAAGAAGCAGGCTGGAGTACGAGACGGCCTGGGGAATTGGCTGCCTGAGTGTCACTGCTGTGTGGCACTCAGGTTGTGGTTGAGCAGCCCACCTTGCTGATAAACGCTCTCCTGGGATCCCTGAGATCAGTACTTTGTGAGTCCTTAAAATAACTTGCTGCTTAACATTTCTCCAGTCTCACTTCTCAAGTGTCCACAAAACAGGTCCTCAAACAACCCTGACTGTAACTAAGTTCCATCTCACTATAGAGGAATCAGCTTCCATGTTAAAAATGCTGAATCTAAACTATTTGTTCCAGGTCTAGATAAAAAGCAGTCAGATTGGGATCTTTGCTCAAACTCTTGTTTATGTGTAAGGGCATTTGAAACTTGCCTTGGACAGCAAATGATATTGTCTGATTGTACCTGAATTTTCAAATAGCCTCTTCCTGCCCTAACATGATTGTCATTTACTATGAGATTGGAAAGCAGAATGCAAGAAATATTTGTCTAATGATAATTGAGGGATTACATATGAAAAATAATATCAAAATGCTCACATAATTTGAAGTGCAAGCATGGAGAAAACATGGGGTCTGTACAGTTTTTAAGACTAGTAATACAAAGTAATTCCAAAAAGAACAAGGGAAAAAAACCAAACTTTCATCATAATAGAGAACGAAAGTGAAAATATAGGACCTTCTATTTTTCAGTAAATCCTGAATCCATACACACAGCAAGTTCTAGGGAAACAAATCAAAAGTTTAGAAGCAAAGGCCTTTATGTAAATATTTAGATCTCACAAAATATGAAACATAATGAAATTGTATTTACATTCCACGCAGTTAAGAATGACATATATCCCTAAGTGTTTTTCCTAACGTAGCAGAGCTCAGGCATCAGATTCAAGGTATTAGTAATGAGTGGAGTTTTTTTCCCCCTTTACACAACTGTGTAAAAATACTGCAGTGATAGAGGAAACCAGGTTACATTTTATTCCTTTTATTTAGATCAAAATGAAAATTACAAAGTGCCAAGAACTGCAGGTATGGAAGGCTGAATGTGGAAAGACCAGTATGGGGCAGGGGGTAGGAAGTAACATATTAGTAACAGGGATAAGAAAAAGTACTTGAACAAACAGGGGAGCCACACAGGAAGGCAGTTTGGTAAATGGCGTGTGCTGTAGGGGATGAGTGAGCTTGTTTTTGACCAGACCAGGCATTCAGGAATGTGTTGACAGCAAAGAAGCCCGGTAGAAAAGGAGTCCATTCAAGGAGCAGGGTGTATTCAGAAGCAAGGACTCCAAGTCTGTTCTAGAGTCAAGTGTGTCCGGATGTTCTAAGAACGTCCCTTGGTGGTGACCCTATGATGATCAAAGTGTACTCAGGAGTGAACCAGAATGATGTTTGTACAAATCACACTGTCTCCTTCGCTGCTCCGTTAACCACACTATTAACCTCTAAAGGCCACTGGCCAGTTCTTGCTCACTTTGAGTTCTCTGCTGAGCCTTTGCATGTAGAAAGAACTCAGGTTTACTTTTTTCTTAGAATAAAAAGAGCTTTTTTTCCCTGATGATAAAAGTTAATATATACTCAACATAAGACAATTCTGAAAATACAGAAAAGTATAAAGGAAACAATAAAAGTCATATATATGTAATCCCATCTCTCAGAGATGAACTGAATTTCTTAAAATTTTGAATTATAGCCTTTCAGACTTACATGTACATACATGTGTGAGCATGCACACACACATTAACCAAAATGATACCATACTATAATACTGTTTATAAACATCTATCACAGATACTTTTCTAGCTTTATATAAAGCAGCGCATGTTTAATAGCTGCAATATAATTTAGTTAAACAGTCCCTCCACTGATGAACACAGAAGTTGTTTCCAATTTTCTGCTTTTATAAACACTGCTGCAATGAGCCTCCTTGTACATATGTATTTGTGCACATGTTTAATTACTAAGTCCTTAAATTCTGGAAGCAGATTTTAACTGGCATAGCCTTTTAAAAGCTTTTGATATATAGGTTGTTAAACTTCAGTCATCCAAAATATTTACAAAATCAACATATCCATTAGCAGAGTATGAGAATGCTTTGTTTTGCCCTCACTAGATTTCAGTCTTTTACATTTTTCCCAATATGATACTCAAAATATATATTGTTTTTTTCATTTGCACCTTTTTACTAGTGAGCTCTAACATTGTTATGGGTACTGCTCAAATGAATGACTGCTTTTTTGTGAAGTGCTTATTACTATCCTTGACATAACTGAATTATTTAATCATTTTTCAATAGATTCTCTTGGGTCTTACTGATGAGATCCTAAAAACACCACAAGAAAAGGGCAAGTGGGTAAAGGGCAGTATAGAACAGGCCTATAGGATTCCATGTGGTTCATTCTGGGACCCTTGGCTACTAAGAGAAGACTGCTGAGGTGGGCGGGTGGCCAGATACCTCTTCAAAGGTTAAACACTCAATCTGAGATGTGGAGGGGCTGGTTAGAAGAGGATCCCTATGTATCCCTAGATGGTGCATGTACCAAGCTATCTAAATGCAGAAATGGTGTGATTTAAAACCACTGTGGATTCTGTAGTCTCCATTTGAACAGGCAGAATGTGCTGCTGGATAAGACAGTATTAGAAGAGGCAGCTGCTGCTGGGAGGAGGAAGTGTCCCAGAGCTCTCTGGGGCTGTTGTCATAAAAAAGAGGACAGGGAATGATGTATATATTGACCCTAAAAGAGTTCATTTTTACCAAATAAGTCCCAAAAGGAAAAAGTAGAAAAATTCCAGGGCACTGTCAGCTAGCCTTGGGTTCAGCAATGTTGACATGTTTTCTGCAATGTGGACATTTAACTGGAACGTGGCATGCTAATTTTAGAAGGTCACCACTCCCTGTTGACTGGCTTTCCATTATAGTTTACATGCCACCTGCGTAACTACCAAATATCAATTATGTATTCTGACTCATATTTAGAACCTACTTACTTAGTTGGTTTATAAATGATTTCTGCTGCAAGTTAAAATTGATGTACAAATCCTTAAAACATAACCTTGCTATTTTACAGTGGTAAACTATATAACTAGTTCCCAAATAGCTGAACTTGTTAGTTTCAGTCCTTTCTCATCAGGGACAGATGTATTTGATAGTTCAGTTATAAATATCATTAGATTGTGCCATGAAAATGTCTTTTTGTTGTTGTTGTTGTATACAGGAGGGAACATTTGCAGGCCAACGCGCTCCTGATTTGGCATGCACATTTTGCCTTTGTTTCCCTTTGCCTGTAATAACATAAACTCTAAAGTTCTATTACTAGAATACCACATTTCAGAAGCCTAATGAGAATAAGACACAAAGCCTGAAGCATAATTATTAAATATTTCTCTCTAGTCCATGCCAAGGAAGAAGTAGTTTTATCAAATGGAGTTCTCATATGATTTTAAATATTCTTAAAATCTCTGACATAGGGTAGAGGAAATATGAAAATATAACTTTGAAAGGAGTTAACTCCTTTTAAAAAGGCAGGTAATAAATAAGCTTTCTATTGCTGAGAGATGATAAGTTAGAAGCCTTCTCGGGGGCAGGGAACACTTATTGAATCTTTTTCCTTAAACTCACAGAGTTGTGATTGGGATTTTCATTAGCATGATTTTTTTTTCTTCCTGTTTTCCCACCAACTTTCCGCCACTTAAAAATCTCAGTTTAGCCTTCCTTAAAGGTGATCTGTAGAAAAGAAGGTAACAGTGAAGAAAAGTCCAAAAGTGAAAGGAAAAATGTGAAAATGCCTATAGTTGTTATTTTTATATTTTCCTTTTCTAGAAGAAACCATCATCCATGGTAGCATTGGTAAAAGAAATATAAGAGAGATTAAACTGTAAGACATCCCCAATAAAATGTCGGGAAAGACAAAGTGACAGATGTAATAAAACAAGACAAGTGGTAAAAAAGGACATTTGTGAGACCGAAGGACTATCTTCCTGGAGGCTCACCTCCTAAGGTTTCAATATCCTCAAGACGTCTTGCTTTGCTTTAATATCCGTTATGGATTTAATATCCATCCATTTACATAGAACTTTTTTGAATCTATCAGCACATTCAGTTTGCACCATCTCCTGAGAAAAAATGTTCTGTAGGTTTTCCACCTAGGCAAGATGATTGTTCTAAATTACATTTCTGGACTTTTAAAGAAATAGCTCCCAATCTACATTCTGGAATCAGCTGGAACCAAAATAATATTGTTACAACCAGATTCTTCATGACTTAGTGGGCTGCCACAATATTCTATCTACAACTTTAAGATCCTTAATCTTAAGGAACAATAAGTTTAGCTTGACTTCATAACCGCATGTTCCCCTCCAACTACCTTCTTATTCCTTCTTAGTTAACCGTATTTCGACTGCCCTTAGCTGATCTATTTTTTGTTCTTAGAAAATACTTGCTGGTATTTCCCATTCACCAACTCTGTAGCTGTGAGCTGCCTCCCACCGTTTCTGAGGCACCTGTGTCACATGTGATTGGGATTTAGTAGTCAGTAGTCCCTGAAATTGTATGCTTTTGAATAAAACGACAATCTCAGAGGTAACTATGATCTGAGAATGAACAGAAAAGGGAGTTTCGTGCTGTAGCTATTCAAACTGGTGAGCTGAAGAAGATAAATCAGTTGTAACTGAGGGTGTAACCAAGGTAGCTAGTCTTAGATTCTTTACTATGTTCCCATATAATTCTTCTTCCACACATTCTCTTAATGTTACAATCCATCACTCCCATGGTGACACATGTTTGACAGTCATCTAAGGGTCTTCCTGGTATGAATTCTTTGGTGAACTACTCATCGTTCACAGGAGGTTTCCACTTCCAGTGTTAGAACTGCCCTGAGTTATTTTTAGTTTTTCAGCTGCGCAAGAGGGCTGTCATGATCTGTAACTCCCTTGTGAAATTGTCATGTCCCATGTACCCCTTAGCCATGATCTTGGACTACTGCTCTGGGAATCGATGTTTGCAACCTCATTCAAATCTAGGAAGAAAAACAAATCAGAGTACCCAGCAAAGCAAAGGATCATGACAATTCCTATCAATTGGTTAATGTTTTATACAGATATTACTTTTCCTCCTTTAAGTCAAAAAGCAGTTTACAAGAATGGTTGTTCTTCCTAGTATAAAACTGGGGATGCACACGTTTCCAAAACACAATTAAAAACCCCAATGTCTCATGAAAACAGCAGTGCAAAAATGTTTTAAACTGACTGTAGATAATAAATAAATAAAATCTTACAAAACCCTCCTCCCACCAATTATTGGAAATTTTCAAGAAATAAAAATGCTCTGAGGAAATGAGTTTTCAGATAATTAAACTTTATACCAACAAAAATGGTTACTTCAACCTTTTTGTGCTTAAAATTTTCTTAAATATAGCGCATAGTATTTTTTGATATCTTAAAAGAAGATATTGAACATATTGTAAACTATTATTTAGGAGGTAAAAATGAAGGGAGTTCAAAATGAGAATAAAGGACACAGATTTTGGTATCTGGCAGAGGGGGGTTCAAACCTCAACTGTGTCATGTACATCTAGCCATCTGCCTCTATGTGTGCATTTTACCTCTTTAAAACTAAATTTACTTGGTCAGGTGCAGTGGCTCATGCCTGTAATCCTGGCACTTTGGGAGGCCAAGATAGAAGGATCAATTAAGGCCAAGAGTTGGAGACCAGCCTAGGCAACATACTAATACTCTTATCTCTATAAAAAAAATAATTTAAAAATTAGCCAGGCATGGTGGCATATGGCTGTAGTCCCAGCTACTCTGGAGGCTGAGGCAGAAAGATCACTGGAGCCTGGGAGTTCAAGGTTGCAGTGAGCTATGGTCACACCACTGTGCTCCAGCCTGGGCAACAGAGCAAGACCCTATCTCTAAAACGCAAATAAACAAACAATTAAGTTCCCTCATTTGTAAAATGGGGAAAATCACAAAAAGACAGACAGGATTGTTGTGAAGATTAAGTGAGATGATACATGCAAGGCAATAACACAAAGCCTAGAACATAGTTCAGTAAATGTGAGTTGGCGGTGTACTCTATCTTAAGAGGTAACAATTCTTTACTGATTATAGCTGTGTTGAGTGCATTAACATATCTTATAAACATTGGGAACTTCTATGTGCATTTTGCTTTTTCTCTGCCATTACTCAGATTATCAGGGATCATTTATTTATCAATTTACCTATTTTAATAGGCCTTGTACTACCCTATTATTTGCAGCTTCTAAACTGCTTTCAATTGGGCAACCAGAGTAACTGAATTTGCTGAATTTCTTTGAAATTAAGTCTTAGTGTTTTGGTTTTGGATGTCAGAGACTTTTTAGCTTTCATTAGATTCTGAGTAAAATGTGATAAAAGTGGAGGGCTCCAGTCCACAAAAGAATAAAATATGTTAAGGGCTATAAATATCATCATTAAATTGTATTCTACCCCTCCCTTTAACCTCTTCCAAAAGAAGACTATGACATTTGGTGTCAAGCCAAATGAATGAATATAGTAAGATTAATGAATTATAAGTAGAGAGAGAATCAGGGCCAGAGAATGCAGGAGGAAGAAAACATACTAACCATTGGGATGGTTGTAATTGTTGTGATCTTAACATGAAAACTGGCATACAGCCTCCTGGCAGCAGGGCAAAAAGGAAATGTGTTCAATGACATAGTCCCGTTATCGTAAGAAAAGAGGAAGTGTTCTGATTTTTCTTTTTTGAAAGGACGAAGTCTTACGTGGGACCTTATGTAGAAACACCCAATTTTTATCCATTTGCCTAACAGACAATGTCCTTGGCAAGGAAGTGGGTTTATAAAACATAACACTCAGGTAACCTTTGACTTTTTCATCTTTAGTTCTCATATCAGTTCTACCTCTGGCACAATTCATCTATATTTCACACTGTCCATCCATCTATTGCCATCACTGTAGTTCGGGCTCTTAACGCTTATTAATGAAATTACAATTAATACCTTACTGGCCTCCTTGCATTCAGTTCTCCTGCTCACCAATTCACCTTATACATTGCCACTGGATTCATGCTCCCAAACCTACAAGCTCAGCAAGCCACAGAAGGGTTTGAAAACCTTTAGTTACTCCCAGTGACCTCTAGAGAAAGTCCAAACTTTTCAGGTGGGTATTCCAGGTACCTCATAATCTGATTACATGCTACATTTTATAAATGGTTATGCTCCATTCCTAACCCACCAACCCAACCACCTTTCTCATCAGTGTATTGACAATATCATGCTTCTTCCTGCCTCTTCTTTGCTCACTTATTTTCCCTGCTGGAATCCCCTCCCCTCTCCTTACCACCTACCCAAAGCTTAATTCTCCTTTAAGGTACAGCTCAGCTCCTCACTTGGAAGCCTTCCTGCCAACCTGGGTGTATGTTCCTTCCCTTCTCCCTCACTGTACTACTATCTATGCCAGTGGATGTGTGTTCTGTGGATCTCTGGGGATCCTGACCCTTTGTGGGGGACTGCACAGTCAAAACCATTTTTATAATACTAAGATGTTGTTGCCTTTCTGTATTAACATATGCAATGATGGTGCAAAAGCCATGGTCTGGTCGGTAAAACTGCTAGCACCTTAGCACAACTCAGCAGTGGCACCAGACTGTGCCAGTAGTCATTTTTCATGACATATAGTGGGGGAAAAAAAAGTCACTTAAGAATGTTCTCCATGGAGCAATAACAATTACTCACTTTACTAAATCTTGAGCTTTAAGTACATATCTTTTTAATAGAAGAAATGGAACTTTCCATAAAGCATTTCTATTGAACCTCAAAGTATGATGATGGTCTCAAGGAAAAGTGCTTGTACACTTTTTGAGTCGTATGCTGAAATAGCCCGTTTTCCCTCCACAGAACATCATTTTTACGCAACAGATAACTGACACAAAATTTGGTTATACAGAACCTGAATATCTGGTAGATACTTTTCCAAAAATGAACAAAGTGAAACTGTCATTTCAAAGAAAACAACAGACACATTTATTGTTAATAATAAAATTCAAGTTTTCAACCAAGTATTAGAACTTAGGACAACTGGATTCACTTTTGTGAACTTTACAGCTTCCCAATAGTCAAATGACTTTTCTGTTGAGACTAAAAGTCATGTTAGTAAACAAATGTGATTTTTTTCATATTGTATAATGAAATGAGTAAACATTTAGAAGGTCTACTAACTCAGTGAACCAATATTTTCCAACTGACCCATGCATGGTGGTAAAAGTCATGCTTGGGTAAACATCCATTTAAAATGCAAGACAGGTTTTTAATGCATAAAAAAATTCATTGATATAGTTTCACATTTCACATTACAACCAATCTTTAAGAGACTACCACTTGTGGAGTTTTAATGTGGAATCAAAGAAGAATCCCCACAGTTATCTCAAAAGGCTTTAAAATGCTCCTCCATATCTATCTGTGTAAGGCTTTACCTTCATATACTTCAACCAAAACAACATACTGCAACTTTCAACTGCAGAAAAAGATACAAGAATCCCATTGTCTTCTCTTAAAGAGATCTACAAAATACATTTAAAAAAATGCCATTCGTCTGTTTTGTTTTAGAAAACAATTATTCTATATACAAATATCTTATTTTATATTGGTTTTAGTATTGATTATGCTTAAATATTTTTAAAATTTCTCAGTTTTACATTCTAATATTATAAATATTGATAGATATACCCACATTTAAAAAAGAAAAAGCTCTTTGGGATCAATATTTTGTTAAGAGTATAAAGTGTAAAAACTTAAAAAGTTTAGAACTGCTATTCTATACTATGCATTTGGCTCTTAATTTTGCATTATATAAATTATAACAGTATAACACAATACATATATAATATATATAATTTCATATATTTTATGTATACTATCATCTTAATTGGAATATAACATTGAAAGGGAAAAACTATTTTTTTAACCTATAATACCTAGGAAAATAAGCGAACAGATACTTATTGATTTGAGGTAACAATTCGAGACAAAGTATTTAATATGACTATTTTATCCAAGTTTTATAATTAGGTTGCAACAGACTAAGGCCAGTCTAGATGGCTTAGATAATTCAGACGCCATTCCATTTAATGGCTACATGGTACATCATTAAACAAAGTTATTTCCCTCCTGATTGGATGAGGACCACACAGATCATGGAAAATAATCTTTTACTTAAAAGTCAACAGATTATAGATGTAAACCACTTCTACAAAATATCTTCACAGCAACACCTAGATTAGCATTTGATTGCACAAGTACTACAGCCTAGCCAACCTGATACCTAACTGCCACAGTGGATATCTTACAGGAGGGTGTCCAAATAGCATTACGTGAACATATCAGGAAAGCAGAAATGAGTGAGGTGTGCCCAGTTTGTATTAAGCACAGAGTTGATCTTGGGGAGGGGGATGAGATGAAGCTGGAAAGACAATGTGGATATAGAAATGTTAGACTAAAGAGTTTGGCCTTTTGAGCTGAACAGCCAAAGCAATGCTGCAGCAGCACTGTCCAACAGAACATTCTCAGGGGCACAAGTCACCAAGGCTCTTGCCTGCTCTTTTAAGAACAGAACCAATTCCTGATACCAGCATGGTCTGATTTCATTTGAAAAGGTTGAGCAATGTAGGACTGTAGCCATTCCAGTGCTGGCTGGCCCTTTGCCTGCAATGTCCTTAGCCAACCATAAGCATCCATAAATGTTAGATAAGGCCACTCACTAGATTATTATTTTATGACTATGCTTTTAAGACAGCTAAAATGTTTCTCAATCACTGTGCAGTCACTGAACACCACTCCAGTGAGGAAATCTATTGCTGATTTTTCTGCTTTTTATACACAAGGAAACTGAAGTCCTAAAAGGAAAAGTGACTGACCCAGAGGCCTGAGAGCACAGCCGCGTAGGAAGAAAGGACTAATCCCCTGGAATTCCACCTTATGTTTAGCTTCCCAGGGGGACGTGTAGAATGACTTTCATGTACAAAAAAGAAAAACCAAAAATAAGAAGCAAAAACACTTTTCAGAGTCTCAGAAGTACCTTATCTCATTCAGCTCTTTTCAACTTTCTTCCTTCCTATTTCACAAGACAGTATATTTACTTTTTAAAAACACTGAAGGCTGAAGAAAGTACATGAAATGGTAATGAATCCATTAGAACTGCTGAATGACCTCTCAAAATTTTTATTACCTGTTTTTAGTTTGAGGGATTTGAATTTTATTCCAGCTGTAAGTACGGTCCTGGCTTGAGATATTCTAACACGTTAACATCTTAAAGATCCATATTATTGGTTTGCCCATTATAATTAATGAAGATGCCTTTTCGTAGTTATTACAATCTGTCAGGTCACATTAATCTACATTTCAAAAAGTGACTTGGGAGAAGGAGCTGTAAATGCATTTTCCTGTTGAAGAAGCCATTAGGGGTTAACTAGTAAAAGCGTATTTACAGTTTCCTACCAGAGAGACTTAAGGAATGCATTTGAGACTTATGGTGAGGATGTACTTTTTATTATTATTTGTTGAAATAAAGAAAACTACAGTTAACTAGTGGGACGTCAGATATAAGGATTTCAAATTATCTTTCCAAAGCCCTTCAGCCTTCCAGATTAATTGAGAGTTCAAAATATGGGAGGGATGGCTGCAGTGGAAATCCCATTAGTCTGTCTCCCCTTTTCAATTTTCTGGGAGTCCTGTAAATTCATATTGTATGTACATTTCCACCAAGTTCTGTCTTTCTCTTTAAATTTTTATTACAACTCTTTACATTCATGCTGTTTTCTGGGTCACGGCACGGTGAGGTTATTTGCCAGCAGATCCTCAACTTTAACTCAATTCTTTCGCTTCTGCAGGTTTTCCCGGCCATTATTATGATTATGCTTCTAGATGACTTATAATCAAATGAGTTCCACGGTAAATACTGATATCACATCTTTGTTCAGAATGCCCAAGGCTCCCTGCTTCCCTCACCCATGTTTTTGTCAAATTAATTTTGACATTCCCCAGATAACAGATAGCTCACTGAATTTCAAATGCGATACTTTGTGGGGCAGGAATTCACAAGGCATTTTACAGTCAAGGATTTCTGAAAATAGTGAACTAAAACCAGAATGAACACTGTCATATGTAGAAAAGGATTTTAATTACTTACATAATTTGGCTGCTGCTGCTAATAAGTGAGGAAAAAAACATAAACTAGAAGCAAGCAATTCAGATGCATCAACAAGCCACATATAACTCACTGGGGTGATGTAGTCACAGAAACAACTCCCCTTTCCTTCATTCCCCACTTTCCATCAATTACCAAGTCCCACTACATAGAAAATATGTTTCTTTCCACCCCTCATTGACATGTCTGGTTCAAGCATTCATTATCTCCTGCCTAGATTGTTATCTGTTCAGTCTGCCTGTATCTGAACTCCTCCTCCAGGGTGTTAGGTATTTTAATTATAAGAGAATGTCTTTCTACTGAAATGAGATCTGGCTATATATACCTTCTATTCATGGGCCTTAATAGTACATTTTGCAACTTCATTCACCAATTACTATTGTCAAATATTTAAATCGTGTTGTCATGTTCTTGTCCAGTGTCAGGATCCTCTACCATGTTCTGTCCCTCTCAAAATGCTTCCCCTTACAAGGGAGCACTCAGAACAGGAGGTGGCTTTACCAGTACTAAGCAGGAGAAGCCTACTACTTTCTTTGTTCTGGACCCCTGGGTACAAATGCAACCTAGATTTGCATTAACTTTTGTTTTTTTGGTTTGTTTGTTTTGAGACACAGTTTAACTCTGTTGCCTGGGTTAGAGTGCAGTGGCATCATCATAGCTCACTGCAACCTCAAACTCCTGGGCTCAAGCGATCCTCCTGCCTCAGCCTCTCGAGTAGCTGGGACTACAGGTGTGCACAACCATGCCTGGCTAATATTTTTTTTCAATTTTTTTGTTGATATAGAATATGTCACTATTGTCCAGACTGGTCTTGAATACCTGAGCTCAAGCGATCCTGCCACCTTAGCCTCCCAAAATGCTAAGATTGCAGGCATGAGCCATAGCACCTGGCCTGCATTAACTTTTTGACATTGTTATCACATGCTCAATTCATACTGAGCTTCATCAGCCAAATACCTAGCCATTTCACATGATCCATGTGATCTGTCATTAGCCTCTGCTCTTATGCTCTTTACTTAACCAGCTGATATTTATGATTTAGGGGCAGGAATTTACTTTAATTCATATTGATTTTTGTCTCCTCTAGAAATTGATTTCCACCCATTATTCCACAGCCTTAAGATCAATTGCCCAGATAAGCACACTCTCATCAGGCACACATTTCTTCATTTTGTATTTAAATGCAGTTTTCCCACACACCTTGTGAAAATCAAATCACACAAAAATGTCTGGGGCTTTCTCCTGTTCTATCAGTCTAATAACTCCCATTAAAAAATAAAAAAAGTAATGTGCTCAGTTAGGGATGACTTATTTTATTGAATTCATGTTGGTTCCTAATGATCTTTTTCTTTTTTTTTTTCCTTGAGATAGAGTCTCACTCTGTTGCCTGGGCTAGAGTGCCATGGCATCAGCCTCGCTCACAGCAACCTCAAACTCCTGGGCTCAAGCAATCCTTCTGCCTCAGCCTCCCAAGTAGCTGGAACTACAGGCATGTGCCACCATGCTCGGCTAATTTTTTCTATATATATTTTAGTTGTCCAGATAATTTCTATTTTTTTATTAGAGACAGGGTCTCAGTCTTGCTCAGGCTGGTCTCGAACTCCTGACCTCGAGCGATCCTCCCGCCCTGGCCTCCCAGAGTGCTAGGATTACAGGTGTGAGTCACCGCATCCGGCCAGACCTTTTTCTAATATTCACAAACCATCTACTTAAAAATATCATTCTGTAATATTACTGGAGATTAATGCTCCAGCTCCAATGTCTCCATTTAACAGAATTTAGTTTATGCTCAACTTCTACTCACTGTACCCCTTTTTCAAAAGTGACAAAAGTGTCACATTTGTCCCTCTAGGTTCTGGCACTTGTCCCAGTTCCCATGTCCCTTCAAGATCACCTACTGTGGTTCCACAAGTAAATCTGCTAGCTCTTTTAATAACCTGGTTGATATATAATTTTTCTAACAAGGAAATTTAAACTCATTTGGAACAATTACATTCCTCTCTAAAATATTCTTGACCAGCACGGGCTTCAATAGACCCTCACCAAGGCTTAAAACATTTTAATCTAAAGTTCCCCTTCATTAGCAGAAAAGACAAGAATTATGCAGAAGCTAGTGAGCTGTTTTCTCTGTCATCTCTTACCTTTAAACTGACTTCCTTAAATTGTGGGCCAGTCAACTGCTTCATCCATCATCTGACAAAGCTTGAGAATCAACCAATCTCTCTCTCATCACAGTAAGCATTTTTTCACAAGGTTTAATTCACTCAGGACTTTAGTTTTACTCTCACATTTTTAAGTTAATAATGGAAAAAAATAAAGGATTGGAGCATTCCAGAGGATTATTAGTACAGAATAATTATCTGTCAGCCCTGGGAGTTAAATTGGTTTTAGCAGGTCTGGCCTGGCTGGGCCTACGAGCTTAATCACCATTTATGACTGTTTCTCTAGAAAAATGCATTCTGCATTCTAAAGAAGTGACTCAGAAAGAAATTTCTACATGACATTTTTGCATGTTGGACTGCCTACTTTTGCTCATACCACTCCCCCTTCCTCCTAACAAATCTAAGAATTTAGCTTCTGAATCAGCCACATAGGACAAAAAAACTATTTCCCCATATTCAGACAAAATATACATTCTATCACCTTTTGTTCTGGAATGCACAAAAAGCTTTCCACAAAAATGTCATATAAATTCCTACCACAGCAAATGGGCCAATTTAGCAAGTCTTACTAGCTGGCTATCTTTGATCTCATTTCCCCTTTTGAGAGACCTGTTGCCAACTTAACGTTTCTGTGTTTGATTTCCTTTTTTGGTTGAGTTTCTTTTCTCTTTTGATTTGGCAAACTTAGTAACAAGGACACGGGCAAAGTTATATTTCTCTGTTTACAGAAGGTAAAAGAGTGTAAATCTAAGTGCAGAAATGCTTGACAGGAAGGGACCTGCCTTACTTTCAGACTTCCCGACCCTCAAGACCTGGTTGTTTGAGGCAGACCTTGGGACTTTAGTTGGGTTTCTGGGATTAGCCAGAAAGACCTTGGATTGACCACAAAATAAACCAAAATATTTTTTGATAGCCCCAGCACCAATTCAGTTACTTCAGGAATATCCAAAATGAAAATGTCTGGACTTTGCGGGGGGGAAAAAGATGAAAATATATCCTTGAACACACTTTGAAATAAAACTTGCCAACAAAAATCAGCAGACCTGTGGGCAGCTGGCTCTGATTCTCTCACACCTTTCACACCTCAGTGCAAAGGAAGTAAGACTAATGTTCTCCTTTTTCCAGGTGCCGCTTTCAAACCATGACTCCCCAATGTTCTTGGGAGAAAATTCCTTTTAGGTCCCTGCAAGGAGACCTGCTCTACTTCTAGCCTGCTCTTCCACTCTCCACAACTACCTCAAAGTGCCAACTCTTTCCCCTGTGTTCTCTTCACTTCTCAGCAGCTGAAAATTGAAGATGGGCACTCCATCAACTTCTATGAAACCCACAAACCACTGGCATGGACTCCCCACTCCCGTGTCTTAGCAATACCATTCTTCCTCCATAATGCTGACTCCTCCACCTGCAAACCATCCCACAGCCCTTTTCAAAGCCACTCTTTTCTCTAGATTTAATTGTTCCTCTTAAATGGATCCTTCTTATCAACATTTAAACTTGTTCGTGTCTCTCCATCTGACAAAAGGAAACCATCCCTGCCTCTCATCTTCTCCTCCGGTTATGTCCTGTCCTTCTCCAGCCCTTCATAGTCAAACTCCTTGTAAGAGAGGTCAGCCTTGTCTACTTTCTTTTCTCTAGCTGTTTCATAAACCACTGGATTAGCAAAGCATCCCCAATACTCCCTAGAAACATATCTATCTACGGACACCTGTGACCTCAATGCTTTTTCTGTATTCATCTAACTTAGTGGTCCTCAAATAAAGGCAATTTTGCCCCCAGGGGACATTTGGCAGTGTCTAGAGATATTTGGTTGTCTGTCACTACTGGGGAAGGGGTTCTATTGACATCAGCAGTAGAGGCCAAGGATGCTGCTAAACATCCTACAATGTGAGGGGCCGCCTCCCCACAACAACAAGGAATCTGGCCCAAAATGTCAGTAGCACTGAGGGTGAGAAATCCTGATCTAAATGGATCTTTCTGCAACACTTGAAACTATGCCCTGCTTCATCTGAGCTAGTTCTGTCCTGCCACTCTCCAGATTTCTCTCGTATGTCTCTGCTCATCTCCTTTTGCAGCCATCTACTGACCCCTGAGTCACTGTCCTCGTTCCTTAGAGATTTAAGCCTTCACTGTTACTCCTCCAATATATTACCACTGACATAATTCTTGGGCCTGTCCATATCCACATATGTTATCCTTCCATCACCCTTTCCTTGCAGCTGCACTCTGCATCGGCCCCTCATGCCAATACTCACATCCCAGGCTCCATCCTTACCAGTTACTATACCTCCCCCTTAATTATAAATATCTGATGCTTCAACTACCACCTCCTATTTTTTCCAATTCACTTTCTCCAATATTCCAACTTTAAAAAGTATCAAACCCCACTAGGATCTATAAGCACTGATCCTATGGCCCCACCACCTCATGTCCATGATCCTCCTCTCTCTTGCAAACACCCTGTAACTCTCTTACCCCTGTCTTGCTTTGCAGAACTGACTTGAAGGAAACCCAGAATTGGCAAAATCAAACTCTTTGCCTACTCCACACCTGCTCCCCGAAGCTGGACTTGAATGGGAAAAGCGCACAGCCATTACGACCACTAACCTTGACCTGGCTCTTATTGCAGGCAATCAAATTACATTCCCCAGTGCATTCCCTCTCCCACTCTTTCAGATAACTGTCTCATCCCTTCTCCCCTCTCTTTTGATCTCTTCATCCACTTTTTCTTCCTCAATTTTAGCTAATGCCTTGCTTCCCATTCCACTGGTAAATGAAAAGCAGTCAAGAAAAAAAGTCAGCAATTTCTTACTAGCAAATTTCCTGAACTCATTCCACCTGTGCCCCAATACGCTGGTTTCCCCCCTACTTCTAAGAATGAGCAGTCCCTGCAGCTATGGCCAAGACCTCCATTTACAGACCAGATTCCATTCTCTTCTTGCCCTCTCAAGGAGTCATTCCAGAAATTCTTCCCTCTTACTCCTGCATCAGATTTTGTCTCCCTACTGGATTGTTCCCACCACCTTACAAATGGTAATTCCTGCCATCATAAGACTGACTAAACCCTCTTCACCTTAATACCCCTTACAGATACTATCTCCTTTCTCTGCATTCTTGTTCAGGAAAAAAAAAAAAAAAAAAGTTGCAAGTGTTATCTAACTTCCATGTATCCAATTCCTTTTCTCCCATTCTGTTTTGAATCCTTTCTTAATAAGGTTTTGGATCCAACCACTCAACTGAGACTACTCAACTGTCAAGGTTTTCTCCTTCACGCTAAATCCAGCAGTCCGTTCTCCACCATCGGCAGCAGCATTTGGTCATTCCTTCCCACTTTATACTTTCCTCATTTGACTTCCAGGCCTTTCTTCACCCCACTCCCCCAGCCCCTGGCTCCTCCTCCTTAGCCGCCTCTGCAGATTCTTCCTCATCTCCCAGAGCTGTAAGCACTGCAGTGCCCGGCTCAGCCCAGCATCTCTTTTTGACTCTGTCCCTCTCAATTCTGCTGTCCTTTAGTCCCATGGCTTTAGACACCACCTGTGCGCTGACAACTCCCAGATCTCTAGCCGGAACCCCCTCTTTAGCTCTTCAACCCCAGACTCATATATCCCACTGTAAAATGACATCTCCACTTGGCTGTCACAAACTTTACACCCCCGTAACAGAATTTTGATTTTCTTCTGCATATGCTCTCCTCAGACTGCTCCTTCCACAGTCTTCCAGATTAAAGACCTTGGAGTCAATCCTTGACTTCTCTTTCAGGCACATCTCACATCTGATCTGTCAGCAAATCCTACTGTTTCTACCTTCACGACACAGCCAGACTTTGAGTACGTTCACCACCGTAACTCACACTCAGGACAACCCACCACTGGCTCTCAATTGGATTCCTCAAAATGTTGACCAGGCCCCCTGCTTCTGCCCTGCTCTTCTGTGATCTATTCTCAGCACAGCCAAAGTGATCCCATGAAAACATGGGTCAGTTCAGGTTGCTTCTCTGCTCACCATCTGCCAGTTCGCCCTCCAAAGGCCCACCCTTAAATGACTTCCCAGCTCACTCAGAGTAAAACCAGTCTTCACAGTGGCCTCTGGAGTCCACACGGGTACTATGCACCCCATCTTTCATTCCACGCCAGCTGTGCTGGCCTCCTTCCATTTCCTCAAACATATCACAAACTCTCCCACCTGGACACCTTTGTTTACGCTGCCTGGAGGCTCCTCCTCCACATTTCCAAAGAGCTCCAGCAGTACTTTCAGGTCTTTTCACTTGGCACCTTCTCAGTGAGCTATGCCCTAAACACCCTATTTACACATACTCCACCCCACAAGCCCCACACAATCCCTGCTTTAGTTTTCTCTAAGGGATTGATTATCTAACATGTTGTACATTTATTTTGTGTTTTATGTCTCCCCCCGCCAAAAATACTGGCTCCTCAAATGCAGGGATATTTTTTCTGTTTGTTCACTATAGTGTCTACAATAGTAGACATCAAATATTAATAAATATTTCAGTGAATTAATGTCAACTCATCCTTGGGATCACATGTATTTTCCAATGGTTGAGGATAATCAAATCTGAGTTTCAAGGAACCAAAAGTATTTTCTACAAAGCAGCATCTTCCTTCAAAAAGGGAGTCAGTTACATGAAATCCCAAACGAGGATACTCTTCAGACTTCCTTCTCTCTGTGTAACCATGATGCTTAATTAACGGAACATATACTTGTTCCAGTTTAATGCTCATCTTCCTGAGTCTATTTTTCTATTTAGTCCTTCTAAAGCCTGTGGTTTCTCATCATCTTCCCTGATTTATCCTATTGTAACCCTAATACTCTTCTGCCAGCCCAAATTCTTTCTTATTACTTACTCCAAATTTGGTAGAAGCTAAACAACGAAAAACATCCCCAATTGGCATGAGATCAGAGGTGATAAGAGTCTCCCAGCTTCTAAAAAGCCAGGGAGTCACACAAAAACCTCAAGTTCTGAAAAGGCCGGAAAAGGGAGTATTACTAGTGAGTCTCAGATCATAAAACATAATTCCTTAGCCTTCCCTTTCCTTCCATGTATTTCATGTTGACCGCAGCCTGATTTCTATCCGGCAGGATCTCCCAGCTTGCTGCAAGCAGACTGGCCGCTGCTGGCTCAGAATCCTTTCCCTCACCCCATGTATACTCAGACAATCAGGCTCATCTGAGTTCCTGGCTTAGTGCCAACAGAGTTGTGGTTTCTACAAATAGCCTTGTCCACGACCTCCCCCGCCCCCAGCCCCTCAATCCCCAGTTTTTTCCAACTCCCTAGGGCTTGAAATCAACCTGTGTCTGCTGGGCCAGTCATGACTGGCCCGTAGATCTCCTTACTCTTAACCAGACCCGGGATTGGGGGGTGTGGAGGGGGGGGGCTGTCTGTGATATCCTGCATGCAACCATGTTGCAGAACATTTATCTGCTGCATCGCCATGTGGATGGCTCACCATCCTCAGTGCTAATCCCACAGCCACTTTCTGTAGTCCCTACTTCCAAGACTGAACTCTATAAGGTTATCTTGGTTTCTGATATTCAGTTCCCAGCCTCACTTTGACGGATTACCTTCCCCAGAATCATCGTGCACCTAGTCTATTTTCATTCATATCCCAAAATGATGGTCACCATTCACATAGTTCCAGAGCATCTGGCCATTTATGTTCCAGAGCATGCCACCATTTACTTCCCTGACTAGATCTCCCTTGAACTACCTGCTTTGAAAATTACAGTGTGATGAACTATACTTATCAATATAGCAGAACAGATACTGTTAGAGAGAATAACAATAATGTTAAAGGAAAAAAACAGCATGAAAAAATGTTCATGATAAAATGTTAAGTTAACGAACAGGTTATGAAACAGATAATCATTGTGCTTAAACAAAAAAGCTGAACCAGGACTGAGACGGTTTCCCACCCTAGCAAGACCACCAGTTACTCTCCATAATGCCAGCATGTAGCCAGACCCCTTCACCTTCACTCCCACCCACACATCCACCTTACCTTGGGGTGGGTCTGCGTCATAGTTTCTAGTTTCAACATGTTCCCAGCTCCTCACAAGCTTTGGGCTAACAAGAACACACGTACCTATGTCCACATCTCTGTTCACCCCTTACCATTTCCGCATAGTCTGGCTAAACTCATTTGCCTCAGTCTGCGAGGTGGGGGAGGAGCTGGAAAGGAGCAACACAGGTGCACAGGTGACAGGTGTTCAATGCACAAGCTCTGGGGGGGAGCTAGAGAAGCCACTGGGGGTGCTGCCCAAGAACAAGGTGGGCTGCTGTCTCCAGGCCACATGGGCAGTTCACACCAGCATTTATTTACCCCTGATGCATGCAGACTACACAGCAGTGCTGGCTTTACCCGACTGCCACCTTATAGACACCGGAGCTGCGAAGGAAAACTGCGAGGGGCTTGTGATGCCAGTGGCCAAGGCTACTCAACGAGCATGGCTCTTTTTCAGGCCTTGCTTCAAATGAAAGAAAAACAGAAATTCTGAAGGAAATGAACTAATAATGATAAGCATTTTATTCTCTCTGTTGGCCAAACTCTATAAATACACTCTGTTGTATAAAAACACTAGGCTCTTGATCCTTCTAAAATCTGAACTATTTGAGGGTAAGGCCTGAGTAAACACAGACTATGCTTTGCTTCATTTCAGTTCAATTCAGCAAACTGCAGTTGGACCTTCCGAAATGCCAGATGGAAAAAAAAACAGAATACTGATTTTTCAGCTCCTTTTATTTTTCTTCTCAGTCTTCTTTCTGTTTTCACTTTTGCTTTGCCTTTGGGTGCTTTTTGCTCCCAGGTTTGTATTGTCTCTCCCGTTTCTGATTTTAAAATGTGGTTTGGATCAACTTACCCGATTTTGTCCTGGCATTTGCCCAGTCTGCCTGCCTATACGATGGGAGCCACCCGTTTTCACTGACGCTGTAAACTTCTGCCTACTAAAAGGGCTGCCCTTAAATATAATGCCTGGTTCCCTCAAGCACCCTATTCTCAAGGCACCACTTTCACACCTTCTGTTTGTTTACCATGGAGACAGCAGTTTGGGTAATATCTGTTTACTCTGGAGCCGGGAGAACACTGGCTATGGTGATGCTCAGGAGAAAACACAAGCAGCTATTTACATGCTCCACAAAGAAGTGGCATGTAATGAGCATCAGATGTGTGAAATCTATAAGGCACAAGAAAATCACAGGTTCCCTCCTGAACATGGTATGAACACATAATCACAGAAAGATAATAGCCAGGCCATAGAAATCTGGTATCAACTACACATAAAGAGAAATTATGATTAACAGTTTTCAACTCCAGCCAATGTGGTCTAATAAAATGACTCTCAATAATTCTTAAAGCGTGACGTCAAAAAAAAAAAAAAAAAAGGTGGGGATTTAGCCTAAGAGTCTCCTTCCAGCTTGGGTACTCTCAAGATTCATTGTTAAAAACCAGTCTCTGAACAGGGTAAGTGTATTCTGTGAGCCTGAGCTCTACCCCAGTCATTCTGAGACTAGTCAGTCTTCAAATGCTGAAAATGAAAACGTGGTAGTCAAGAAGTTAATGCTGAAGGTGGAGGAAGATTACCAGCGCATCTGCACTGTCTGTGGCAAAGACACTGCTGAGGAATGCCCATCTCCATCACAATATACCAAAATCTGTTCGTGAGGAAAATACTGTTATTTTCATATAGGGATTTGGTGTGAACTATGTATGTGCTTAGCAGGCACACCAACACCTTGCTGCACACACTTTTTTTTAGATTAGTTATGTTGCTGAAAGATATGTTGCTTTTAACAAAAAGCAGTTAAAAAAATAAAACAAAAAAAGGGGTGGCTCCATGAGTTTGTATCAGTATCAGGCTCAAATGTGAAATGTGTGTATCAATTCTGCTTTTGGGCTCTAACTGCAAAAAAAATCAGAAAAATCACAAAAGTGCTTTGCTACTTTAAGATGCAGGAATATTGGCGGGCATTCACAATTTTCCTTTACTGAAAATTGTACTGACTATAATAGGAAAGTCAGTGAATACTATGCCTTTCTATTATATCCAGGTGATTTTCACAGTAGGCAATCTGCTAGTGCACCACAGGAGTCCCACGCTTTGAAATAAAATGGTATCGTGGATATAGTTTTATGAGCTATCCTTTTTCAGTCCAGAGCACTGTCTAGTTTCCTTACTCTTGGTTGAACTGAGTGGGCAGTCCATAAAGAGTGAGAAGAGAAAAAGCACATAAAAAGTCCTTTTTTTTTTTTTTTTTGTCTTTATCAATAATACAATTGTGCTCTGCCAATTACTAGAGTAGAAACTGTATATCACATTTTGAAAATAAACCAAAAAAGACTTTTGCATTCCGAAAGTGGTAAACAGGCCATTTGCAACAGGAACAAAAACCAGTAAATCTAAGTGGATCCTGGCATGTTTTTCCCACACATCTGGTACAATAATATGGTACATGAGTCAGAGAAACACTTCTTCCCATCCCCCTCTCTCCAAATGAGCCTAATATAAAATCTATTTAGTAAGGACATTTTGCACAAGGCATCCTATGTGCTTAATTTTCTTTAAAACAAGGCACTAATAAAATCAGAGTAACATCTAATAAGATTTTTAATTCCTTAAGGGCAGGAACCATGGCTGATCTTTAATGAGTCTAATTTAGTGGGAGCATTTAGTTCCCCTCTTCTTGGAATAACCAATAGAATATTCCTAGCTCTACAAGATATATGCAGGTTATATGACTGACAGCTCCAGAATGAAAGGGAAAGTAAGCTGTGTCCACCACCAACGACTGGCACTTGTCTGTGTACCTATATGTGCTCAGTAAAGACTCATTTCAAGAATTACTAACAGCAGAAACTGATAGCAACAGTATCAAAGAATGAAGCAGGAGTTTTGGAAACACGTTGCTATTTTACTGCTGAATGAGTTCCCATTTGCAATTACACGAGCAGTATGAAGAATAAGCATATGGAGCATGATGCTGAGACACTGAAGTTCAGTAACCTGTTCCCGAGAGACACCAGAGCTTTGAGCACACAGTCACTGCCACAGGATCTACGCCAGATCTAGAGCCACAGAAGGAATGAATTCATGAAAAATCTTTTTCCCCCATTTTGTGAAAATCTCTCAACTAATCAATACAAATTTAAGAAAAAGCAGTAGTACTCACAAATTCCGGGGTTCGAAAATCATGCTGACTTTCCAGTGATCCACAATTGGGGACGATTGTCTGTTCAAGATTTTCCAACACTAAAAATAAACGAATAAATAAATGAATAAAGCACAAACTTTCATTGGCTCATATACTCCTCTGCTTTTAAATCAGCAGCACTGGGTCAACAAACAACTCATACAGCATTTGCGGCACATTTACAGGTTTACATTATTTAACACTGTCAGCTATCAGGGTACTCAAAATCTTCAGCAGTTGTTTCACCTATTGGATAATGTCATGCTTGTAGGATATTAGGTCTTAAAATTCTCTAGGCTAGGTCTACCATGGAAAATCATTTAGCTTTTACACAGCAACTAAATGTTATAAAAGTCAGGCTAAGTTACACTTTAGCTTACTGATGTTCTTCTTTCTGTTACATCTCAGGGTACTGATGTGGAGTCATTTGGAGGTAGCAATTTTCTGTTTTTGAATCTGTTAGAACAGTAGTATCTGATAGAATATAATGGAAAGCCACATAAAATTTTCTAGTAGCTTCATTTAAAAAAGGAAACAGGTAAAATTGATTGTAATAACAATTTATTTAACCTATAATGCCCAAATTATCGCTTGCACATGTACTCACTATAAAAGAATTAGTGAAATATTTTGTTTTGTATTTAGTCTTAGAAATCTAGTATATATTTTAAACTCACAGTACATCTCAATTCAGACTAGCTACATTTTAGAAGCTCAACAGTCATATGTGACTAGTGGCTATTATATTGGACAAGTGCAGTGTTAGAGGGACAGAGAAACCAAATCCAGAAGGTGGGACATTCTGCAAGATGCTAGTCCTGTCTTGTCAACAAGTTATTGACATGAATGAAAGGAACTGTTCCAGGTTAAAAGACACTGAGAGAACCAAACAATCATTTGTAGTGTGTGGTTCTGGGTTGGATCCCGGTTTAAACAAATCAGATATAAAGGATTGTTTCCCTAATTCAAATTGGGGAAATTTGAGTATAATTTTTGCTATGTAGGAAAATATTCTTAATTAAACAAATATATAGAGAGTCTTAAATATTTAAATAAGTTTAGATAAAGATTATTTAATGTTTAAATAATTTTAAATAAATACCCTTATTTATCTACAGGTACAGCCTCTTCAACAAGTCAATGACATGAAAAAGGTAGACCTTAAAGATGTAAAGAGCCCCAAGGGACGTAAACTATTAGCAATATATGGTCCTCAACTGGATCCTAACTTGGATAAACCAGCTGTATAGGACTTATTTTTCAAACTGGAGAGGTTGACTGTGGAACAATTATTAAATTACAAGAAATTACTTTTGATTTTATTGTGATGTTATCTTGGATTTATAGTGAGTTTTGAAATGCATACTAATTTTTTTTTTAAATCCATTAAAGGCTTTTGTGAAAGAGAAGGCTGGTTCCTTTCGATCCCCAAAAATTCCTTTCAGTGGCCCAAAAGAAAAAAATCTCAAAAAATATAGGGGAGATTCATAAGAGCTCTCTAAGTGATCATTTATAAAACGAAAACATCAGCCAACAATTCAGCCAATTTAGTTACCAAATTGGTTGGATACTTCACTAAGAAATCTCCCAATATCTAGATTAGATTTTAGGTTCACACAGAATCTGGGGGAAAAAAAAATACCTTCATTTTTCCACTTAACTCACATCTTTGTACACTTATGACCTGAAAAGAAATGCCAGTAGAAATGACAGCACAAGCAAGTGATTCTAACTCTTCTGAAAAACTGGGTTCATCAGAGGACTGTGACCCAAAGCAGGAACAGGAAACAGATGAGGTGAGAAAAGCCTTGCAGAGCTGCAACAAAAGTCGAAATTAAGGTGCTTGCCTCTGAGAACTCCAGGAGGGCTACGGCAATCACTGCGGGTCTGTTACACTTAGAGAGCTGTAATGGAATAAACTGGTTATTCCAATAGCAGAACAACAGTTGTCCAAGATAATTACATTCCTGCAGACTGCCTTTAAAACGTGCTAAGATGTGTGAGAAGATTGCTCTCTGGTTGCGCTGTTGCGCAGATCGGTTTACATCTGGAAGAAAAGACCTAACCTTTTTATGATATTGAGATCAATACTGAAGAAATTATATCTATTGTATTTACGATATATTGTTTTTTGGCAGAACCAGCAAACAATGAAACTTAATAGTGCATTTTTTTTTACATGAGTATTATAAATCTGATGGAGTGACTTGACTTTGATGTCTTATCTAGATTCATATATGATTAGATGCCTGGTTTATCTATTACAATAAATCTGATGCCCAATTTATCTATTATGATAAATCTGAGGACAACAGATGGGACTGAGCTGGTATAGTTGATTTTTTTTTTTTTAATGAAAAAACAGGCTTAAGATAGTGTGCATTTTGCCTAAAGACAGAAGAGAAGCAAGATGTATTTACCCAGATGTTCTATCAAATTAAAGGTATTTATGCAGCTTGAAAGGGTTTTGAGAGAAAATACAGAACTATTTATAGTTTTGGTTATTGTGCTGGTAATGGAAACTAATAGATACACTGGTTAATGTCAATACAAAGGAGACACTGTAAATTTGAGTGAATAAAAACAGAAATGGCTTTTTTTGAAACATCATCTAGGTAGAACAAAGCCGCAGCTGTTGCTCTCATGACCTAATACAGTACTGAGAAGCAAATGATTTATGATGCTAATGTGGTAATTATACTTCCACTACTGAGGGGATCCAGCTATATCATTTTGATGTTCTCATTTCTGGTAAGCTCACACAGCTGAAAAAGTTCATTTCTGAGCAAAAATAAAATAGTCAAAATCAAGGCAACACTTTGCAGCCTTTTGCATTAAAATGGGCAGAATTGGGGGAAAAATTCTGAAAGGGCAAAAATGTTAATTTTCTTTCTTTATAAAAATCATGTTTTTCTTAATGTACTATTTTGAAATGTACTTTTAGTACTGTCACTGGGCCTCGCTTTATACAACAAAGGTGCTACCCTGAATGGCACCATGATTAATTCATTTAATTTTGGCACTTGAAACATAAAAAGTATTTGGGACCTCTATATTATCTGTTCATCAAAAGGCTGAGCAGAGAACTGAAAACTAGTTATTTAATCTGATGAAAAAAACCTTGATCTTGACATGTCAATGGAATTTTGTATGGATGCAAAATGAAAGGGCAGTTGAAAGTCAGGTTCAACAAACATTCAAATCCTACTTTATATTTTGCACAGACATTGCGCTGTAAGACTCTAGGGATACTGAGGACAACCAGATGAAATTCCCTCTTTTTGAGGAAAGGAATTCAAGACATGATTAATGTTAATTGTGGTATCATTTGTAAATGCCAAGCTAGATAGATTCATGGAACACTATAAGAATACTATCAACTGGATTACCATAGTTATCATATAACTATTAGTAAAAAAAAAAAATGAAAGAAACAGCATGTTTTGTAAAACTATCAAGATAGTCAGTATAGTGAAATTGAAGCAATAAAGTCCTTGGTGGTACTAATTCTGATTTCTACGGCAGTCCAAAACGAAGGGCCCAAAAGAGATATCTAGAGGCTCAGTCATATAGAAACAGCACATACAGTTAATAACGGCACACAGGAAGCCTCACCAGAGAGGTGCAGTTCACGTGATTACTTGCTTAGCATTTAGAAATGGAGTAACTAACACTTACTATCCCAACTTAAGTTGATTGAGACATATAAACTGGCCAATAAAAATAACCGTTATCTACAATTTCATAACTTAAACAATCTATCAGAAAATACAAAATAACCTCTCAGGAAATTCATAGGTCAAAACCAAAATGTCTGATAAGTAGTACCCTAGGAATAAAGATAATCAAATCAGGCATACCCTTTATCTAATTTACAGCACCAGCATGGGCAGGTGGTTGGGTCCAACTGACTCATTTATTATGGTGATTGGCTGTCATTGAAATTATCAGAGACAAAGTGAATATATGGAAGAGAGTGGGTAAAAACATACCAGGGCCTTGTACAAAGGGCAGTGAGTACGGACTGAGGGGATCGACTGGGTTCAAGTTCTGATTCTGTGATTTCTTAGCTACATGATCATGGGCAACATATATTCTCATTTTCTTTATATAAAGCTGGTGATAACATTACTTTCCCTGATTACCTCACAAAGTTAAGCAAAGATACAAATGACAATTCAAAAGTATGATGTAAAAAAATAAAGCACTATATACATACAAATTAAGTTCATGTACACAGATTCAATGATGTGAAGAAATATAAATGGAAATTTACTGAGTGTATTATTTTGTGTCTGGTACTTCTAAACATCTGATCTTATTTAATCCCATTTTTGTCCCTGTTTTCACAGGTGATGAATAATTCAAGGTTGTTAGTTGCCTGAAGTCAACTACTAGAAGTGACAATGAGAATCTGAACCTGTCTGATTCCAAAATTGAACATTTTTGAATATGTTAATTTGTCTCCTGAGCTGCTGTGAATAATACAAGGGCCCCCTGATGTTAAATACAAGTTGATAAGAAATTAAAATAGCATTGTAAGTAAAAATCAAAAAAATTAACAAATAACTGCTTCAGCATATAGTGTGACAGAGATATAACAGCCTAACACATTTTAGAAAACACAGAATAAAAAAAACGATGCAGTGGAACTTGTTGATATAGCAATCACAATTAGAAGAACTAATGGAAAAGCTCCTCAAAATAAATAAACAGATAAAATATCCTGGCAAGTGGCTAAAGACATTCATGTGCCAGGGATGGAGCTAGATGAGGTGAGTATAAATAGCAAGATGAAGAAGGCACAGAAACTATCCTCGGGAATTCCATGATCTAGTGAATGCCCAACTAAAGGAATGTCAAAAGAATGGCCCATATCACCTTGGGAACGAGGATATGTTCACATATCCAGACTGGGCAGGATGTTTAGTGATCTGCCAGGCTGCCTTGTACCTGAAACTCTCTTCTCCCATTTGGCAGAAGCCTCTGAAATCTGGATCTCAGCATACATTTGATGTTTGGCCTGAATACTAGCACTTACCAGTCACTATTCTCAAAGCAGCCACACACTGGGGCCAGAATTTCCTGTCACTCTATGCTTCCCAGATGTCATGCTGGGCCTGCCCAGTCTCATTCCCAACATCACTTGCAGCTGAGCCCCCTCACCCCAGCTCCCCCTCACCCCCCGCATCATCCTGTGATAGTCATATTTGGTCTCCAGGTTCCAATATCTCATTCTCTGGCCCTGGTTTAATAGGATTTACTACATTTTGGTGACAATTAGGTGAGAGAAATCCTACTTTCCATATTATCAAGAGGTTACAAGCCTACAGATTATAGGCCTTGTGATATTACGATGAGATTTTGAGATAGAGCCATTCAGAGTCATTACTAATGCAAAGAAAGTTATTAATAAAACAAAACACAAAGACAGGAGCATTTCTATCAGGGTATGACTGACAGCTGTGTTTTACCACACAGGGCACTGGACTTGAATCTTAAGACCATGACACAGTCTCCCCTGTGGCTTAGGCACATCGCTTAACCCTAAATCTCAGTTTCCCCATCAATAAAACGTAGAGTGACGATAAATGAGAATAAACTAACAGATGCATATATAACAAGAACTGGAAAACTATTAAATACTATATAAATACTGTCCATCATTATTTTTACTTCACCCTTTAATAAGTTTTGGTGCCCTTACCCTTGTTAGGCATCAATTTTTCCTTCTGACTTTTACTTGACTATCTCTCATTCATTCTTTTCCTTTTTTTGGTGGGGGCGGGGGGGGGCAAGGAGCTGGAGTCTCACTCTATCACCCCAGCTAAAGTGCAGTGGCATCGTCATAAATCACTGTGACCTCAAATTCCTAGGCTCAAGCCATCTTCTTGCCTCAGCCTACCAGGTAGCTGGGAATACAGGAGCCCATTATCACACCCGGCTAATTTTTCTATTTTTGTAAAGACAGGGTCTAGCTCTTGCTGAGGCTGGTCTTGAACTCCTGGGCTCAAGAGATCCTCTTGCCTTGGCCTCCCAGAGTGCTAGGATATCAGGCATGAGCCATCACGTCTGGCTGATTCCATTTCAAATATGAAAATAAATTTAAGCATAAAACGGTTAATATTAATTCAACAAATATTTTTGAATGACTGTGATGTCCTAAGCAATGTTGGCTACTTCTTTTTAATGAAAAGAAATGTAAATCAGGAAATGTGTTTCCTCACTTTTCTCAATCTGAGTGGATCAATCTCTTATCCCAGTTACTGGCATGTAAACTCAGTGACTGTAATATTTAAATGAAAAAACGTGGCATCTCCTCTAATCATTTCTGGAATGCAAATTCCAAATTCAAATTGGTAGTTTCTATTACAGCTGTCTTTCCCATTTTAAGATGAGAGCTTTCCCTCCCTCCCTATCCTCCCCCTTTTCTCAGCAGAGATAATTCTACAATTATCATTCCCACTTCAGCTACTGTTTCTGAAAGGAAGAAGGAAAACAGGTCATTCATGAAGACACAAACTTTGTCAGGGTCAGGAAATTTTGGATTCATGGGTGGGACTCAGTACTATACATTCAGCAATTTAGAAAATTAATAAATATTCTCCTTGTATTATGGTAAAAACTGCCTTTCCCTAAAGGTTCCCCTTGTTGTGCTTCCCTTCCCGAATAACGTATTATCATCAATTCAATCCCCCAAGCCAGAAGCTGGAGCCATTCTTACCTTTTCTCTTTCCTTCATGCTCGCCATTTGGTCAGTCATCTGATTTTATCCTTTTTACTTTCAACCTCATCCTAAGTATCTTATATCTGAAATGTACCCCCCTTTCTTCAAATTTTTATTTCAATATCACTGTTTATGTGCCAGGCTAAGTTACTTGCCTCAGCTTCTTGCTCCTACGACACTTTGCATATCTAGTCAAACCTCCCACATCGCTACAGGCAGGGTCCAAAAACTCAATTATTCATTATTAGCTATTAAAATGGTATTTTTCAGTTTTGGTCTTCCACTCAGAGTGTAAGAAAGAAAAAAAGACTGATTATTATAAGCAAAATTTGCAGCTTACAGTGAACACAGTCCCAAATTACCACAAAGTAGTTACTTTTTCATAATTGCCCACCACTCCAGAAGATAAAATCTGGGAAAAAGATAGGTGTTGATCCCTCTTATCATGCTGTATGGTCATTATTTGTATTTCTTTTCCACTTGCCCATGAGCTCTCAGAGGGCAAGCCATCATCTTACCCAACTTTGTACCCCCAGCACCTGAAACAATACCTTGCATATTATAGATGCTCAATAAAAGAATGAGTAAATGAACAAATGATAGAATGAATTATAAATTCTTTGTCATTCTAGTAAAGTCACTAATGCTCTTAATTCCTCAAATGCAAATTAATTGCCTACATAAAAAGAGAGTTTTTCTATTTCCAGAAACATACTGCATTGGGCCAACCTGAGATAGGCACATACATAAAGCAGGCTAATGATATAGTATCCCTTCAAGACAATACTCTTCAAATATTAGAACAATATCTATTAATATAAAGAGGGCTCAGCCTCCACTCCACTGTGCCCATTGCTCCAGCAACTCACCGAGCAGAAACATGCTCCTACCGGCAGCACAAAACATTCCACAGCAGAACAAAAGAGAGACGGACAGTTTTGGTGCGTCCCTTGGGCATCTAACCCTTCTAGCCCTACCTTAAGTGACAACTCTGAGGATTTCTTTCATCCACAAATAGCAATATTCCTGAGAAGAGCTTTAGTAAGCACAATTTCTCTGCCTTGTTTCATTTCCATGTTTAGTGTTATTTCAGCTCCTCTTATAAACTGTCTTTCCCTGTTCCCACAATCCTCCTCTGCCCCAACAATTCAGTTCTAAAAATATAACTAGAAGTTAAACATATCTCCTTTTGAATTGCTGAAAGCAACCATCACATTATTCATTCCCCAACCAGGTTAGCTAATACTTTCATAGAAAAACCCAATGTATATTTTAAACCTATTGGACTCACATTGAATTCATTAATTCATTTACCATCTTAAAAAATGTTTTATTGCAGTAACACATATATAACAAAATTTGCCATTTTAACCATTTTTAAGTGTACAGTTTAGTGGCATTAATTTCATTCACAATGTTGTACAAGCATCACTACTACTTCCAAAACTTTTTTGATTACCCTAGAGACTCTAACCATCAAGCATAATTCCCCATTTCCCCTTGCTCCCAGTTCCTGGTAATCCAATCTTTTTTCTATCTCTATGAATTTGCCTATTCTAGATATTTCACATAAGTAGAATCATAAAATATGTGTCCTTTTGTTTCTGGCTTACTTCACTTAGCATAATGTTTTCAAGATACATCCACATTGTAGCATGTATCAGAACTTTGTTACTTTTTATAACTGAATAATATTTCATTGTATAAATTATACCATACTATGCTTTTCCATTCATCTGTTGATGGATGCCTGGGTTATTTCCACCTTTTGGTTATCATGAATAATGAATGCTATGATGAACACTGGCATACAAGAATCTGAGTCCCTGTTTTCAACTCTTTGGGTATATACCTAGAAGTGGAACTATTGGGTCATATGGTAATTCCCTGTTTAGCTTTTTAAGGAACTAGTAAAATGTTTTCCACAGCAGCTGCATCATACATCAGCAGCAGCGTATGAGGGTTCCAATTTCTCCACATCCTCACCAACAACTTGCTATTTTCTATTTGTTGTTGTTTGCTTTTTTTTTTTTTAACAGCCATCCTGATTCTGGTAGGTGTGAAGTGGTATTGTGGTTTGATTTACATTTCTCTAATGATGAATGATGTTGAGCACTCCTTCATGTGCTACTGGCCATCTGTATACCTTCTCTGGAGAAATATCTATTCGAGTCCTTTGTCCATTTTTCAAATGAGTTGTCTGTCTTTTTTTGTTGGTGAGTTCTTTATATATTCTGGATATTAGAGACTTATCAGATACATGATTTCCAAATATTTCTCCCATCCTGTAAGTTATATTTTCACTTTCTTGATAATATCCCTTGATGTACAAAAGGTTTTAATTTTGATAAAGTTAACTTTATCTATTTTTAATTCTTTTCTTGCCCAGGCTTTTGGTGTGACAGCTAAGAACCCACTGACAAACCAAGGCCACGAAGATGCACCTTTATGTTTTCTTCTAAGAATTTTATGGTCTTAGCTCTTGTATTTAGGTTGTTGATCCATTTTGGGTTAAGTTTTGTATATGATGTGAGGTAGAGATTCAATTTCATTCTTTTGGTATGTGGAAATCCAGTTGTCAGAGCACCATTTCCAGATGAGACTCTTCTTTCCTCATTGACTGTACTTGCCACCCTTCTCAAAAAATCAACTGGTCATAGACGTATGGATTTATTTCTGGACTCTCAATTCTATTCCATTGGTCTATATATCTATCCATATGCCAGGACCACACTTTTTGATTACTGTAGCTTTACAGTTAAGTTTTGACATCAGAACATAAGTCCTCCAACTTTGTTATTTTTCAAAGTTGTTTTGGCTATTTGGGGCCCCTTGCAATTTCATATCAAATTGAGGATCAGCTTTTTCATTTCTGCAACCTTTACCATTTAATAAACAGATGTTTAAAAATTTAGATTTAATATTAAGAACAATCAATCACATACCAGAAGAATGCTGTCATTTAATTTTTCCAGTTTGGTATTGATTTTAAAAGCTTGGCTTAGACAGTTGATATTCTATGAAGGACAAATGGTACTAATTTTAGAAATATGTCCCAACAACATCTTGGAAAGCTATCACTATCACTTCACAGTCCAACTGGTTCAGGTTTCCTAAGACCCTCAGGCTTCCCCGTTGAACATTATCCTGGGTTTGTAATTGGCTATGGCTTAGTTGAAACTTGGCTGTAATCACCGACCTGTCAGTTCCCAGACTGTAATGATTGTACATATCCTGGGGATGAAAGAAGACACCACTCTTAAATTCTTATTGTCTTTAAATTCAAAGCACATGAGTCATAACTCCATGCTTAACCTACCAGAGCAGACCTGACTTCAAAACCAGTTTTTGCAGCCTATGAGGAATGAGAACGTAGAAATAAAAGGAAAAGAACACTATACATCCACATTCTCTTCTTATCCCTTTGATGCCAAAACCTTGTGTTTCAGAATTTTTCAGAATTACAAAAAAAAAAATAACTCTTACACATATATATTGTTTCCCTTACTAATGCACTCCCCATGGGGTCTGGAAACACATTCAGATTACTCAAACACATTCAGATTTTGCAGCCAAACATATGAATATTCACTCTGAGGGGGATAAATAAAAAATATAAATAGTTTTGTGTTGGCTGAAGTCAGATTTCTTCATCAAAGGGTTCAGTTCTATCAGGTTTTATAACCAAATGAATTACCAAAAAAATTTTTTTCCAGGCTTCTTTGGATGTCTGAATTGTAAGGAATTGTGAACCTGTAACAACTAAGAATGTATTTAACTCCCGATAACAGAAGAACTCAAAACCCCACTACAGCGGCTCGTCATATACACACAGAGCAAAGGACCAGCCAATTACCTCAGAACAAAAGACTAATCGACTGGAAGAAGGAAGGACCCCATGGATTGTCATCTTCTTTCATTATCTCACGAGTTGAATATTTACCAAATCAATATTTCCCCCCAGTAATCGGCTACAAACAAACGCTGAGAAAGTGAATCCTAAATTTGGATGAAAGGAAAATCAGAATTGATATACTATTTTTAATTATCAAATTAACAATAAACTTATTAATACCTAATATTAGCAAAGGTGCTGGAAATACACACACCTATTGGCAGTGTCAGGTGGTATGAGCTTTCTGGGTGACAATTTGGTAAACATAGCAAAAGCTTTAAAATTAGTCTTACCCTTTGATCTTATAGTTCTCCTTCTAGGAAATTATACTTGATTGCTTAAGTCAATTAGGACATAGCTATATGATAGCATATAATGCAAATATTTAAAATAATTTATGAAAGGATATTCATGACACAGAAAATTTCAGCAATATATCTCAATGTGAAAAAAAATAGATTATACAACTTTATATAGCATATATCCAAAAGAATTAAAAGCAGGAACTCAAACAGATATTTGCACACCCACATTCATAGCATTATTATTTACAATAACCAAAGCTGGACACAAACCAAGTGTCCAGTGACAGATGAATGGATGAAACAACCACACAACAGATTATTATTCAGCCTTAAAAAGGAAGAAAATTCTGACATATGCTCCAACATGGATTAATCTTGAGGGCATTACACTAGGTAAAATAAGCCAGTTACAAAAGGACAAATGTACGATTCCATTTATGTGAGGTACCTAGAAGAGTCGCATTCATAGAGACAGAAAGTAGAATAATGGTTGCCAGGAGAGGGAGGAATGGGGAGTTACTGTTTAATGGGTACCGTTTCAGTTTTGCAAGATAGAAAAGGTTCTAGAGATGGATAGTGGTGATGACTGCACAACAGTGTGAATGCACGTTATGCCACTGAATTGTATACTTAATGGTTAAAGTGGTAAATTTTAGGTTATGTGTATTAATGTTTTACCGCAACGAAAAAAAAAAGCATAGCTTAAATGTGCTAATTGTTATGGGTTAGGCTGTACCAGGTAGCAGGGGCTTTCTAAGAACTAGACAGATGAGAAGGAACAAAATCTATTACATGCTCCACCCAGCTTGGGTAGAGAGCTCTCCAAAGCCTTTAGTCCAAACTGCTGTCCGTGGTGAGGCAGAAAGGACTCTCATGATGCCAGGGCTTTTATCACCTGGCCTACGTTTTAACTGTTCCCTTTGCCATGAGCCATTTTCCAATAAACTGAAGAGTATATAATTTAAACAAAATGAAACAAAACAAAACCTGTATTATTTTACGATCTAAGACTTGTGTGGAAGTGAAAATAAATTTAGGCAAAAGGATAATGCACAGTGGAATGTCAGGTGATTTTCATTTTCTTAACACTTGTCTATGTTTTCTAAATTTTCTAAAATGAACAAAACACAAATACATCAATATCTGCCCTCCACTGTGTCTTTCCTCCGAAAAAAGGCTTGCTATACCTCAAGTCTTCCCCACTGTGGTAAATACTCCCAAATCCACCAAATCAGTCAGTCCCAAACTACTTGAGTCATCCCTGACTCCTTTCCCTTCTCCCCCCACATCCAGTTCCTCAGTAAGTCCTAGCAGCTGAATTTTCCAAATCTACCAGAAACCAGCTACTTCTCACCACTCCCATGGGCCTAGATAATAATAGCTAACACTCAACGAGTACTTAATACATTCCAGTGCCTGTTTTATATTTATGTTCTTTCCATATATGAACTTACTTCATCCTCACAGTAGCCCTAATAAAGTTAAGTACTATATTTACCTTTACACCATTGATGAAGAGGCACAGAGAAGTAAAGGATTTTGCCCAAGATCACACAGCTAATAAGCAGTAGAATCAGAACTTGAACCCAGGAGCGCATAGGTTATGCTTTAACCACTATATCACCCCGCCCCTTGGGCTTAGGTAGCTTGTTCTCTCCCATTACTACCCCTGCCTTAGAGAGGCTGTCCCTGAAATCCTAATTTAAACAGCCCCACAGTAGAGCCACTATTCTCTGTCACCTTGCCCTGCTATACTTTTCTTTAGCACTTAATTAATAATTACATATTGAGTATGTGAGTTCCATGAGGGCAGAGATTTCACCTTGTTCATAGCTGATGAATCCCAAGTGCCTAGGACAGTGTCTGTGCCATGTCAGGCGCTTCATAATTATCTGCTGAATGAATGACCAAATGAGGGCTTAACTTCTGTAAGGCTGGCTGCTGGAGTCAGGGAGGCCTGAATGAAAATCCCAGACTTACTGCTCCCTAACTGTGTGAGCTTGGGCAGCACATTTGACCTTCCTATGCCTCAATGTCTGCACCTGAAAAATGGGAACAGTACTAGCCATCAGGCTTGTTTTAAAAATAAAATGAGTTGTGGCATGTTAAATATTTAGCACAGTCATCTACACACAGTAAATACTCAACAAGTATTAGCCACTTGTATTGCAAATGAGTGGGGGGATATTACATTTAAACTTTCTTGAAGTTCTATTCATTTTTTTAAGAGGGGCATAGCTTTTGGAGTATGTTGAGAAATAAATATGCTGATGATAGTTTATTAAATGTTCTGTTACATAAAAAATTAGAAAAGTATACATAAATTCAGTCTAACACTGAAAAAGAGGAAACTCAAGAACTGTTAGCTCTATCTAAATTCCATTTTTATGCATTCTCTGCTGTATTTCTAAATCATATGCACTACTTAAATTTTGAATGTATGGATACCATTTTCAAGCCATCAGTTAAATAGTAGACTGAGACAACAAAAATTCCTTCTGAAGGGATCAGTTTTATTAGTTCAGGGTATTACTTTTGGCTAAATATAAGTGAATGCCTTTATGGTTAAGATGATTTAAATTCATATTCAAGCTGGGCACGGTGACTTGTGCCTGTAGTCCCACAGTCCCAGCTTCTCAGGAGGCTGAAATGGGAGGATCACTTGAGCCCAGGAATTAGAGTCCAGCCTGAGCAACACAGCGAGCCCTGTCTTTAAAAAAAAAAAAGTAAAAAATTTTAAAAATTCATATTCAGCTACCGCTCATCATGCTGCCCCTGCTCAGAGGGAACACAGTGAAAGAGTGGAGTGCAATCCCAGCAGCAAAAGCGGGATCTCGTTCACCCTTTCATAGCTCAGTAGCCCCGGGGGACTTTTCAGAACGAGGGCACCCAGATCCGGCCCCAGTCATTCTCTTTTGCTGAAGGAGTGGCGATGGCGATGGCCATCCTAACTGCTAAAGACGTCACTAAGTGTGATCTGAACAAGGAGGCTGCTCTCAGGGAGACTCAGACCTCGGGTGGGGAGGGAGGAACCTTGGCAAGAGGCATCTGGCCCTGTGCCATAGAGGGCTGATCTCGTCAGCCTGTGAACGCTCATAACCTCTTCTCCAGACTGTGTCAGTGCTGAGATGACTCTTGGCAATTGCTCCTGCAGTCATTTAACTACTGCATTTCTCAATTCTGAACATTATGCTTTTAGAAGGCTTGAAACTATGCTGTTTTCTCCACAAATAATCAGCTTCTTGTGTTTCTTCTTTCATTACCCTTTATTTGGTAACTGGATCTCTAACTTGAAATTATCGTTCAAGTGCCAGTTGGTAACTACTTCCTACCACTCTCCCCAGCAGAGGGGGTAGTGGTAATGGCTTGGTGATGGAAGGGAGCCAGGCAGACCCAAACAGGAACGCTGTATCCTAATTTGGAAGCTCTTTGCTTAATGGGTTCAAAGGCCATTTCTTCTAGAATTCCACAGGGACTTCAATCATGTGATTATCCTCCAGCTGGCCAGACACGGCTAAGGAGATTCAAACATTTTTTACTCTTGAAAATATCACGATGTAGTTCTTTGACTAAGATTTTACTAAATAAACAGATTATCTTGAATACAGTTAAATCACCTTAGAGATTCAACTATTTAAAATTTCTTAAATATGCATTTAACATGTTAATTACAGAAGTGATACAAATGCCATTTAACTCAGCTTGCCCCTTCCTAGGGAGTGTAATAATCCTGAGGCTTGTTCCAGGATCAAATGTCTTAAGTTACTGGTCTTTTTTGAGTTCTTTTAATGCCTGCTTTTGTTCTTGCCCTTTCTTTTCATGTACCAAGTTTATACAGGCACCAGACTTTCACACGTAAAATAACTATCATTGACTTGGCATGCAGTATGAGCTGGGGATTACAACAGGTCTTAGAGATATAAAAACAGTCACTAAGACATTTACATGTGAAGGTTTTAGGTAAATAAACATCCAAGGACCATCCCTGGAGAGCAGATGCCTGCATAGGGGTAGGGGAGCCCAGGAAGAGAATCCTAAACCGACGTGGCTGGAAGTTGGATACTCTTAAACCAAGTCCTGACAGATGCATAAGAGGAAAGAGAAGTCCATCTAACAGGCTGCTCTGATAAGAAAACCCAGGCTGGAACTAACATAGTGATGGTGGTAGTGGGGATGAACAGGAATAGATGGTAGTCCAGTGATATTAAGGTATTAGCATTAACAGGCCTTGCAGGCTGATTGAAAAAGATAAGGAATGCCTAGAGTAGGAGTCCTGTCTGATCTGAGCAACTGGGTTCACTAAGTCAGGAGCTTTTCAAATCTCCAATTCCTTCTTCACCAGTGTCAGTAGGAAATCTTACCTGCTATTTTGTAGAGAAAGTAGAAAAATAGATGCTATAGCATGGAAACAAAGTTCCACCACTGAATCAAGCTAATTATATTTGTTTATTCATTTAACCAATAAATATTTGTTGCATTCCTGCTATATGCTAGCACTGAGCAAGCTCTGGAGATGTAGCAGTAGCTGAGGATCCTGCCTCCCTCAGCCCATCCTTCCCACTCCCCTACTCAGCATGGGAGAGGTGGCCTCTCCCCTCTGATCTTAGCCCAAAGTCGCCTCCTATGCCCTGGCTCCCATTCCCACTGGCCTTCTCACTATAGATCGCTTCACTATGATTTCATCCTATTCTTTATTTTCCTCCTCATCAACATTTTCATGCTCGAATTTCTTCCCTCTAAAGAAAAAAAAAAAAGCCCCCTTGTGGGCAATGTAGCACTATCGAAATGTCAAATGTGCATACCCTTTGACCCCACAATTCCACTTCAGGAACTTGTTCCACAGAAATTCCTGCACACATACAAAAAGATATAAATAGGCACACGGGTTCAGATGTTCAACGTAACATCCGAGAGACCAAAATTTCTAAGTAAAACTCCAATATCCAGATAATACTACAGCACAATAGAATACTATCCATCTGCTTTCCGTAGTAACATGTCTGAAATGTACCAAACAAAAATATAAACTTTAGCAGACCACATAACAATAAACCAAATTTTTGTATAAATGTGTAGGTGTGGTAGCATGGACACAGAAAAATCTTGAAGGATATAATATCTCACATTATTAACAGTGGATCCATATGGGGGAATGTGATTATGCAGATTATTCTCAGCCATATTTTTTAACGTTTACAACTTTTACAATGAGGGTATACTGTTTTGTAATCAGAATAAAACAATAAAGATTAGAGGTTATCATAAAAAGTTAAAACAACTTTAATCAGCCCTCTCCACTGCATCTACTGCCTTGTAACATAGTCCAAAATCCTGCACCAACGAGGCTCGAAGTACACCGGCACCCCTCCACCATGAATTCGGCCCCTGCCACCTACCACCTGGCTTCGGCTCAGGTCAACAATGACTTGCACACTGCTAAACCTAATGCCCATTTTATATTTTTGCCTTACTTGATATCTCAGCAGTCTTTGACACAGCTGACCATGACTTCTTTTAAAGACTTCTCCTCTTGGTTTTATTTTCTCAGAGGTTCTTCCATTGCTCTGGTTTATTCTATTGGTGCCTCCCTGGCTGGACCTTTACTTCTGAAAACATTCAGGGTTCTATGCAACCTTGCTCCTCTATAATCAATACCACGGCATTTGTTAACACATCTAGGCTAAAGGTTCTAAATGCTTGGCTCTATTTCAGATGTCTCTTCTGAACTCCGGATACATTTATTCAACTGTCTGGGCAACAACTCTTCTTGGAAACACCCCAGGCATCTCAGACTCAGTGTTCACACGGAGTTTATGGTTCCCTCCCCACACCCACGCACCCACCCAAGCTGGTTTCTCCATTATTTCTTGTCTCAGTAAATGGCACCACCAGCTACTCAGCTGGGCAAACCAGAAACCCGGTTGCCATCCTTGATTCCCCTCTCCCTCATTCCCCACAGCCGAACATTCACTCTCCCGGGGTGCTGAAGATTTCCTGACTGTGTCTTCCTCTCTCCATCTGCCAAGCCCCCAACAGCTGTTATATGCACTACTGCACTAATCTCCTGATTGGTCTCCTGACTGGTCATCTGCTAGCAACTTCCACCCCTTTCCAACCCCTTCTCCTTTCAGCAGCCAAAGTGACCTTTGAAAATAGAATTTTGACCTAGTACTTTTCTGCTTTTAACTCTTTAATGGCTTCCCTTTAGGAAACCACTTCCAAATTTATGATAGGAAGCATGTGTTATTTCTGTAATGGGGAAAAATAAGAGCAGTAATTTTTAAAGGAGACTTGTTAAAAAGAGACTATAAGCCACATGAGAAAAGGAGCTATATCTCTTTAGGAGCCTCTAGAATCTCAGTGCCTGCTCAAGGTCTTAGCATGCAGTTGATCCTAATAAGTACTGAATGAATGAGGTACAGCAGAACCTAGGATGGCCATAGGGTTGAGGAATATATATTTTTGTTTCTTCGTTGTGCCTTGTAAGATGAAACATGTATTCCTATTACATATTCACACACACACTGGAAAGGAGTGAAAGAAGAGCACATAGGAGGGATCGCTGATGGAGAGCGGCGTAGGTGAAGGTGTTAACATTAATCAGAAAGACGTGAGAAGGGGGAAACAAAGATGAATGCAAGCATACATTTCTATAGGCATGTATATAAATGAAATATAATACATATAACTGTGTTATACAAATTATTATAAACATATATCTATATAATTATATAGACAGAGAGATAAATAATGTACATCCATTAATATTTTGGAGAGAGGAAGAGAAAGAAAGCTGAGGCAGAACCCCCTGCAGGTTTCCTTTCCTCCCTGATTTAAGAAGCAAGATGATCTACCGAGGAGGAGAGAAGAGTGTGTGGAGCAGAGGCTTGAGGAAAGCGGCGAGAGTTTGCAATAGTTTTGTGATCGACAGGAGAGCGTCAGCAGACGAGGTGCGCTGGGCTCAAGTTTCCATTCTGCTGGGTTTTTTCCACTCGAGCTCTGCACATGCTCAAGACTCTGACTTTCTCTTTGGCCTTCTGTCCCCAAGACAATGGCTCCCCAGAGTCAGGGCAAAAATCAAGGGTATCACAGTAACCTGGGGAACTGTGCAAAATGACTCCTACCCCTTGCCCCATGGATATTGTGTGCCAGTAACTGCGAGTAGGGGTGTGTCTGATGTACAGTGCAATTTGGGAAGCACTGGCCTAAGAAACCCCACCTTCGCTTCTGGGCCACAGGCCTCACGATCACATTTGCTCCTCAGTCGCACTGACCACAGCTGAGCACACTGGGTTAGTGGTCAAGCCTTCCAGCCAAAGCCTGACATGCAACGTCCACTCTGTCTTCCCACCCATCTGAGAGGCAGCAACTTAGAGGAGAGAAAAAAATAGAGATGGAGCTGTTATCTCCCCACACATGGCTTTGAGGGGAGGACATGTTTCCTGGTGGATGCTAACAGCATGGCCATCCCTGCCATAGGGCAAAAAGGAGAAAAAAATAGACCTCTTTCTCTATTATCTTTCCTGTTCTTCTGTTCAAAACTAACATTTTTTCTAGCTATTGAGAACATGAATCCAAGAATGCTTTGGAGCTGAACTGCTAGTAGCTCAAAATAGCCCAGAGGAAAAAAAAAATTCAGAATTTTTAACCTTTTAACAGTTTCTTGTTCATGAAATGTGTACTGCAAGTCTACTTGAGACTTTAAAGATGTCAGAATTACTGAGACTGACTGACAAATACAAGGCGAAACTTAAATTTCACATTTGATTGGCTGCTGCAACTCTATTTCCTATTCTGGTGTTCAGTTACACGTGATTACCTCAACTGCTTGGAAATAAAATAAATCTATGGGTGAAAAGAGACCTTAAAACCACCTATTTCAATTCCTTGGCCTTATAAATCAGGAAATAATGACAAGCGAGAACGCCCAGGATTAAAGAGTTGGTAGAAATCTGGAAACGGAACCCAAGTCTCCTGACCCTGGGTCCAGGGACTTCCCACCATCCCCCATCCCCCACTCAACGTAGCAAAAGAACTGAGGCTGGTGAAATAGAGATTCACAGCTGGCACAGAAATCTGTTTCACAAGTGTGATCAAATGCCTCAAAACAGCAATTAAAACCTCATGTCAGTGAGACTTTAAAGATGAAGGGCTAAACACTCGCATTTAGTTCTGCTCCCTCCCCAAATACTCCTAGAACCTGAACCAACAAACACAAAGAGAATAGAAGTGGAGAGACAGTAACACAATTTTGGAAGATGGAGAACAAATAGGCAAGTGGCAACTGGCTCAGCAGACTGGAGAAAGCGCAACCTTAAACTAGGAAAGCTTAGAAGCAATTTCATCTAAATTCCAAGCCCTCAGGCTGAGGAACTGGTAGCACAGGTTCCTCTGGAAGTCAGGGTGCAGCTGGGGCAGGCGGGTGGAAAGTCTGTATACGGAGGACTTACACCCCGAGTCTCACTCCCTCACAGCCTGAAGACGAGTGACTGCCTCCCAACCCCTAGCCCCTGCCCAGGAGAAGACTGGAAATGTACGCTCTGGGAAGAGTCCACAGACGACCTTTGCACGGGAGGACACCAGGCATAGTTGAAGGTGGGGATTCCACACTGGAAAGACATCACACAGAAGATTACTGCTGAATGTTGAGACTCCTAGACTTCTACTTAGCTTTCTGACTGGTTAATATTTGTTCTTGGGTCTGATCAGCTAAAAAAGAGGCCTGAAATTACTAATATCAGGGTTTCCTAAAAAACCAATAAAAATAAATAAACAGCCCACTCAGGTCACCCTAAAGTCCCAGAATTGCCAAACTCTATCCACTATCACAGACTACAGTCATCTTTTAGACAGCTACTGTGAACTAAAATAAAATCTTAAGCCCCCCAGCTGACTGAATGGACCTCCTCTTGGCCAAGGGGACCCTAGAAAGACCTTAAAGCTGAGTTGCTGGCCATGAGAAGGGAGGTCAGACATGCCTCTTCCTTCCCTTCTTGGAGATAGCCTGTATAACTCATTAACAGGCCTAAAGCTATGCAAAGACAAAGCTTAAACCACACCTGCAGGTCCTCAATTTACTTAACAAATCACTTGAACCTTGGTATATTAATATGTCCTGTGGCTTCTCTATGATTAGCAGACTTTCTTATCTTAAAACATTCCAAGCCTTTCGACAAAGCTTCATTTCTTTAACCAATTACAAATCAAAGAATCTTTAAATCCACCTATCAACTGTAATCCCCTGCTTCAGTGCATGCCTCCCATGTATTGATTTATGACTTTACACGTAATTTCTGTCTCCCTGAAATGTATAAAACCAAACCGTAACCCAACCACCAGGAGATCACTTGCTCAAGGCTTCTTGGGTGTGGCTCTGGGCCATGGTCAGTTATATTCAACTCAGAATAAACCTCTTCAAATTCTTTTACAGAGTTTGGGTTCTTTTCTGTTGACACTACTGTACAACAGGAGGCGACAAGACTTTCCAGACATTAAGGAAGCACCTAACCGAGAAACAGCAAGGCAACTTGGAGAAGAGAGAAAATCACAAGAAGAAATAAAAAAAAAAAAAAAAAAAAACTCCAGCATCTGCAGAGATCTGAAAAAAGTATATCCACAAAATAAGGACAAGATGTTACCAAAGAGAGAGACAAAAAGAGAAAGAGGGGAAAGAGAGAGAAATATTCAGAGAATAAAAAAGAGCTTTTGGAAATTAAAATGATGACATAAATTAAAAATTCAGGCCGGGCGCGGTGGCTCACGCCTGTAATCCTAGCACTCTGGGAGGCCGAGGCGGGTGGATCGCTCGAGGTCAGGAGTTCAAGACCAGCCTGAGCAAGAGTGAGACCCCGTCTCTACTAAAAATAGAAAGAAATTATATGGACAACTAAAATATATATATACAAAAAATTAGCCGGGCATGGTGGCACATGCCTGTAGTCCCAGCTACTCGGGAGGCTGAGGCAGTAGGATCGCTTAAGCCCAGGAGTTTGAGGTTGCTGTGAGCTAGACTGACGCCACGGCACTCACTCGAGCCCGGGCAACAGAGTGAGACTCTGTCTCAAAAAAAAAAAAAAAAAATTCAACAGGAGGCTTGCAAGATAAAATTCAGAAGATGTCCAATAAAGCTAAGCAAAAAGACAGAGATGCAAAACAGGAAACATGGAAAATGTGAGGGCCAATCAGGATAGTCAATATAAAAATCCAAATAACAGAACTATTGATGATTAAACAAAATGGAGGGTAATTGTCAATGAAAGAAATTTCCTAGAATTAAAGGGCATTTTTCCAGAACTGAAGAACATTTTTCTCTCAGAACTGATGGATACTTTTTCCCCTTTAGAAAAAAAGAACTGGGAAGAAGGGACTTTGCCCAAGTGAAAGGGTCTGCCAAGTTTCCAGCAAATTTATCATTATGGAATGTCCAAACACTGGGTTCAAAGAGAAAAAAGCCTACAAAATTCCAGAGCGGAAAGAGTTTTCATACAAAGGACCCCAGGTCAGAACGGCAGGAACTTATCAAGAACAACTTTTATAAGAAGAAGGCTTCAAAATTCGGATAGCAGATGATTTCCACCCTAGAAGCATATACTTAGTCAAGCCATCAATTAAAGACCAGAGAATACAGGCATTGTCAGACCTGCAAGTCTCAAAAAATTACCTCTCTTTCTCTGTAAGGCACCGGAAAATGTGCTCCCCCAGAACAAAGTAATAAACAAAGAATAAGACATAAATCTAGGGCTCCAATACAGGAGAGGCAAAAGAGTCCTCAGGACGGTGGTGGAAGGGAATTCCCAGCTGTGCCGGGGACCTAGAGAGCAACCTAGACAGAGGAGAAGATCAGACGGCTCTGGGAGGAATTTCCCCGAAAGGATGCATTTGACAGATTTCCTGTGTGGTTGATTATATTGAGAGATTTATTTACAAGTCGGTAAGAGTTTGAGGTTGAATTATTCATAGCTACATAAAAAATTAAGAAATAAAAAAAAATCAATGTCTGTTGTAGAGTCTCCAGAGGAAAAGCAATTAAACTATATTACATAGCTCATCTGTAGAAAGAATTACATAGTTATAATAAAGTAAAACATTGCATATTGATCTTACCAAAATTATAACACAATTACAGTTGGGAGAGTGGGCCCTGGGAAAGTTTGTGTGAGAAGGAGAGAGGGGGATGGGGAGATGAAAAAGAGCTAAGTACTTACTTTGTATCAACAGATAATGTCTAAAACTGAAAAACACATAAATTGCCATTTAAGGATGTTAATTAGAGATATAGAGGTAGTTACTAAAACAATCAGTTAAAGTTAAAAACACTGGTCTCTGGGGAACAGAGAATAGAAAAGAGCCAGGCGCGGTGGCTCACACCTGTAATCCTAGCACTCTGGGAGGCCAAGGCGGGAGGATCGCTTGAGCTCAGGAGTTCGAGACCAGCCTGAGCAAGAGTGAGACCCTGTCTCTAATAAAAATAGAAAGAAATTATATGGACAGCTAAAAATATATATAGAAAAAATTAGCCGGGCATGGTGACACATACCTGTAGTCCCAGCTACTTGGGAGGCTGAGGCAGAAGGATTGCTTGAGCCCAGGAGTTTGAGGTTGCTGTGAGCGAGGCTGATGCCATGGCACTCTAGCCTGGGCAACAGAGTTAGACTCTGTCTCAAAAAAAAAAAAAAAAAAAAAAGAAAAGGAGATATAGCTGTTTTTTATAACAAAACTTATATTATTTCATTTTCTAATTATGTAAACCCTGTAAACCAATTATGTAAAACTTTGACAAAAATAAAAACTTTTCATGTTTTTCCCTTTAAAAAAAAGTGGGGGCCAGGTATGGTGGCTCACAGCTGTAATCCTAGCACTCTGGGAGACTGAGGCGGGAGGATTGTCTGAGGTCAGGAGTTCGAAACCAGCCTAAGCTAGAGTGAGACCCCGTCTCTACTAAAAAATAGAAAAAATTAGCCGGACATGGTGAGCACCTATAATTCCAGCTACTCGGGAGGCTGAGGCAGCAGGATCCCTTGAGCCCAGAAGTTGGAGGTTGCTGTGAGCTAGGCCGATGCCATGGCACTCTAGCCCAGGTGACAGAGCGAGACTCTTGTCTCAAAAAAAAAAAAAAAAAAAAGTTGGGGACTCATGTCAAACACCTCATAGCATGAACATATATAAAAGTAAGAATCACTGCTCTGGCACCTACTATATGCCAGGCACCGTGCTGGATGCAGAACATACAACAGTGAATAAAACAGAAACCATCCCTTTTCAGGAAGCTTATATTCCATGATAAAAACTAAATATAAATACTTTTAAAATAACTGACTCTGCTTAGTGATAAGAAGGAAATAAATAGGTTGCTACGACAGAGAATAAGAGGGAAGTATTTTGGGCAGGGTGGTCAGAGGAGGCTCCCTGGGGGGGCGGGGGTTGATATTTAAGTTGAGACCTGAAGGGTGAGAAGGAGTTGACCAGACAGAGCTAAGAACGGCCCATTTGAGGGAGGGGGGAAAAGCCAGCCGATGGTTCTGAAGCAGAAAGTGTCTCAGTGAGCCCAAGGATCAGAGAAGGCCAGTGTGACTGCAGGGTGGGGAAGATGTGAGAGGCGGGGGAACAGGTGAGGCTGAGCAGGAGGCAGGAGCTGTATCACACGATGCACTGCCAGGACCGTGACAGCCTGGCACCTCAGCATCACAGAACACACTGCTGCGGCAAGAGCAGAAACAGCAGACCAGTTATTAGGCTACTGTCGAAGTCCAGGTGGCAAAGTTGGCCTAACATGGTAGTAATGGAAATACAGAAGACAAATGCAAAATCATTCTGAGGGTAGAATTGAAAGTACCAGGGGGAGGGAAGACGATGAAAGAGAAACCAAGGGTGATGTCCAGGTTTCCAACTTTGGGAACTGGCAGGATGGTGATGCCATTTGCTGGGATGGCAAAGACACCGGTGGAGAGGCAGGATGGGGTACATGGGGCATGGAAGCAAATCAAGCATTCCTCCTCGGGCAGGAGACATCGGGGAGAGAAGTCAAGGCGGCAATAGGGTGTAGGGTCTGCAACTCAGGGGCGCTCAGCATTGGAGACGTGCCTTGGGGAGTCATCTGTGAATTAATGGTGTTCGAAACCCTGGAAATAGATGAGCATGAAGAGAGAGAAGAGGGCTTCAACCACACCACAAAGAATTCTCAACATTCTGAGGTTCCGTAATGAAGGAAAGGCGAGCAAAGGACAAAGAAGTGGCTATCAGGGAAGAGTGAGGCCAAGCTGGAAGGTAGTTTCAAGATGGGAATGGAAAACTGTCCTTAAAGCTACTCAGAGTTCCAGTAAGATAGGGATGTATCTATTGGAAGCAGAACACATAGATCTTGAATGACCTTGACAAAATTGGTTTCAGAAGAGTGATAGGAAAAGACAACAGCCTGTAACAGAATGAAGAGTAAACAAATAATGAAGAGGCTATAGTCCACGTAAAGTGAGACAGAGAAATGGGGTAAGAGATGGAGAAGTATATAAGGATCTAGAAAGGTGTCTGGTTCTTCAGTTTTTTAGCACATGGGTACCAAGGCATTAATTCACTCATTCCTTCAGTTGTTCAACAAACGCTTATTGAGCACCAGAACAACGTCCTTACGGAGCTTGCAACCTACTGGGATGGAGACGATAAACAAATACACATATACTAATTTCAGGTGGAGAGAAATGCTCTGAAGACAAAGCAGGTTAAGGGGACAAAGAGCAACAGTGATATTTCAGATAGGTGAGACAGGGATGCCAGCTCTGAGTAGGTGACATTCGCGTGAGAAGTGAATGAAGTGCAGGAGCAAGCACCTAGATGAGGAAGGCAAGAGGAGTGAGAGGATGATGAGGACAATGGCCAGGCAGGGGGTGCCATGTCAAGGGACAGCAGGAGGCCAGTGAGGCTGGGGCAGAAAGAGAGACGGGCACAGCAGGAAGAGATGAGCACAGAGAGGTGGCAGGGGTGTTACAGTACAGGGCTAAGAGTTTGGATTTTACACTGTTTGTAGAGAAGCCGCCAGGGAGAGTATAAAGGTCTAAAATAACAGCATCGCTGTGAACTCAAGACCATGAGGTGTGTGAATGGAGGCAAGAAGAGGTTTTAAGAAGCAATTACAGATGTCCCAGCAAGAAGTGGTGGTGGCCTGGGCTTGGGTTTAGGTGTGAGGGCAGGGATGGGGAGTGCTTGGATTTGGACAGATGCTAATGGATGGAATATGAGGTATGAGAGAAAGGCAGGAATCGAGGATGATTTCAGGTGTGGGGCCTGAGCAGCTAGGTGAAGTCACTGCAGAGATGAGGAAAAAGGGAGGTTTCATCAGAAGACAAACCAAGGATTTGGTTTTGATTTAAGGTCATGCAAATGAATGAGATCACCTAAGGCGCTGAGATGGGGAAGAGGTCAGAGCACTAAGCCCAGAGCACTCCAAAGTTCAAAGGCCAGAGGAAGAAGAGAGGGATCCAGCAAGGGAGACTGAAAAAGAACAAGTGAGTTGTGAGCAGAATCAAGATGGAGTAGCACCATGGGGCCAAGTAAAGAAAGAATTTCAGCAGCTGGATGCCGTGGCTCACACCTGTAATCCTAGCACCTTGGGAGGCTGAGGAGGGAGGATCCCTTGAGCTCAGGAGTTCGAGACCAGCTTCAGCAAGAGCAAGACCCCCGTCTCTACTAAAAATAGAAAAATTAGCTGGGCATAGTGGCACACTCCTGTAGTCCCAGCTACTCGGCAGGCTGAGGCAGGAGGATCCCTTGAGCTCAGGAGTTTGAGGTTGTAGTGATTTATAATGACGCCACTGCACACTCCGTCTCAAAAAAAAAAAAAAAAAAAAGGGAAGAAAGAATTTCAAGAAGGAGGGAGAGGGAGCGGTCAGCTGAGCGCAGTGCTGCTAAGATAAGCATGAGCTCCATGAGAAAGTCCCAAGAACCTCTGTGACTCACAGTCAGTGAACAATGCTCTGAGATAACATTCCTTACCCATAAGCATATCCAGACTACTTAGTAATCTGGAATAGTAACCCTCAGCTCATTTAGAACACCAGCGCTCAGTTCCCAAGGATGCCTCATCCCATGGCAAGCCTCCTTCAGGACTCTCCCAGGAAGCAACCCAGGAGGTCCCTGTGCCTATGAACAGAAACAGCTGTAATGCGTAGGCTTAGCAACTGGGAAGCCAACAATGCTCACAGCAGAGAACCAGATTTGTTGGGGCAGCACAGAACCATCCTCCAAGTTTCTACATTTTTCTAACTCACAGCCTCTGAGAGAAAAATAAACAGCAATCAAGATATTCTTGTTCCCATTTTACTGATGAGGAAACTAAGGCATAGAGAGGTTAAGTGATTTGCCCAAGATCACACAGTCAGTGGGAAGTAAAGCCAGGATTCTCAAACCCAGGAATCTCATGAAAAAGCATAAATTATCAACCATTGGTTTTGCTGCCTCCCTCAAAGCAAACGTGTGATTTCTGAGAGTGAGATCACAAAATACTACCTGAACTATGTAACTTTTGACCAAAATTGGCCATTCGTTCTTCCCTTTTGAAATGTTTGACAAACACTGAATATACACAAGGTGGTATACAACGTGGTGATTTGATAGACATATACACTGCATAATGATTACTACAATCAAATTAAGTATTACATCTCATCACCACTCATGCTGTACATCAGATCCCCAGAACTTGTTCATCTTTTACTAAAACTCTGTACCCTTTGACTCACATCTCCCCATTTCCCCCAACCCCTGGCAATGACTGTTTTACCTCAGCTTCCAGACTTTTACAGATTCCACATATAAGTGCATGATCACACAGCATTGGTCTTTCTGTGTCTGCTTATTTCACTCAGCATAATGTTCTCCAGGCTCATCCATGTTGTCACAAGTGGCAGGATTTCTTTCTTTTATGCGGTGGGATGAAATTCCATTGTCTATACGTACCACAGTTTCTTTATCCACTCAGCCATCAACGGACATAGGTTGTTTCTGTATCTTGCCTATTGTGAATAATGCTGCAATGAACGTGGAAGTGTGGATATCTCTTCAAGATACTGATTTCATTTCCTTTAGGTATATACTCAGAAGCGGCGTTGTTGGATCATATGGTAGTTGTATTTTTAATTTTTGTTTTTTTTTAGGAACCCCATACTATTTTCCATAATGGCTGTACAATTTACATCCCCACCAACAGTGTACAAGGCTTCCCTTTTCTCCACACCATCACCAACATTTGTTATCTCTTCTCAACTTATTGGTGTTTAGTAAGAACAAGGGAAGCTAAAGCCAGCCCTCTTCCACCACCATAGTTAGTAACAAGTCTCTTCTAGAGACCTCTCCATTCTGATGACACAAGAGGCCACATTCAGTGCAAAAGCTCAGGGACTTCGATGTCAGGCAGACTTGGATTCCAATTCTGGCTCTGCTCCCGAGTGAACAGGTGAATGCACAAATTGGTGTGAATAAGTCCTAATTTTCAGGGTACTAGAAAGATTTGTTGGCACAGCATAGGTAAAAACACTGAGCCTTACATATTTAAAAAACCCTTCTTTCCTTCCTTCCTTTTCTCTTCACTTCCAGAATGCACTGCTGGGTCTCTGAAGTCGGTCTGATATAGAAGTCGGTTACTCATCAATAGCTTTTATGTCTGTTAAATTTTTCATCCAAGTAGCAGCAAAAAAAAAAAAAAAAAAAAAAAAAAAGACTGGAAGGAGATGATTCTTCAAATTTTCATGTTTTATCTTCATGAAAAATTTGCATTTTTGCAGAATAAAAATTACTTAATATAAATCTGTTTTACATTTCCCTCCAGGTAAATTACTTTGCTTTCTCCTGAAAGTTTTAGGAATATTTGTTTTAGGAAGATTTTTCCTACATACAGTGACTTTGGCTACAGTGACTTTCCACACGGCTACACTTCCATTTACCCTGGGATATGATGACTTCTAACAATAACGCATGAATGTATAAAGTCTTATTAAGATTTCAAAGTGGTTCTACATACTTCCACCATTATTCTCTCCTGTCAGCACCAGCTTAACATCTTGCTGCCTACCCTACGACAGCCCAGTTTGCAGTTTGGGCTCCAAAGAATTTTTTTTTTTTTTTTTTTGAGACAGTCTCGCTCTGTTGCCCAGGCTAGAGTGCAGTGGCATCAGCCTCGCTCACAGCAACCTCAAACTCCTGGGCTCAAGCAATCCTCCTGCCTCAGCCTCCCGAGTAGCTGGGACTACAGGCATGTGCCACCATGCCTGGCTAATTTTTTCTGTATATATTTTTAGTTGTCCATATAATTTCTTTCTATTTTTAGTAGAGACGGGATATCGCTCTTGCTCCGGCTGGTCTCGAACTCCTGAGCTCAAACGATCCACCCGCCTCAGCCTCCCAGAGTGCTAGTATTACAGGCGTGAGCCACTGCACCCGGCCACCAAAGAATTTTAACGATGACTTTTCCATCCAAGAAAATTATTACTTTCTATTACCTCTATATGGAGCCTCCTGATCAACCTGTAGGCTGAAGAGATACTAGCTGCAATCTTGCTTTCTGAGACAAACCTTTGTCACACCTACAAGAGTAAACATAAATACTGCAAATCTGAAAATATTTTTCCATTAAAAATAAGATACTGGCCAAGCATGATCCTAAGTCAACTGGAATGACAGAAGACAACAGATGGATTTTTTTCAAATCATTTGAAAAGATTTGAACATATTAATCCAAAGAAGCCAAAGAATTTAATTCAGCTCTACTAATAGAATGTGGCTGTTCAGAGTTATGATTCAGTATGACAGAGAAAATAATTGTCCTCAAAATATATTTTCATAAAATAGCATTATTTTCTTCCAACAACTTTTAGTTTCTAGGTAATGCCACATGCTCCCTTATGTTATGACACATACGCTTGTAAGTATGTTATTCAAAAGTTCCTGGATGTTGTAAGTACCTTGAGCAACATGTAAGGTCACTGAAATCTTGTTTTCATTATTTTGTCATCAAAATCCCCTTGCCAAACGTTTTTTGCTAAACTCTCTCTCCTGGAAGGCAGGGTGGGAAGTCCTTTTTATTTATTAAGATCCTGACCCCACAGTACAGTGGGCCATACACAGGTAAGAAATAACTTTCGCTTTCAGAAACTATTTTCTGAAGCAAGCATACAGGAATGGATTATTTTTAGCAATCCATGTGGACTAACAGATGAATAAAAAGTTAGGGACCTTCAACTCAACAAATAGTATCTGGAACCCCACTACAACAAAGCAAGTTACAGAAAGGACAAGAAGATACAGGTCTGTCCTCCTACAAGTAACTGGCTGAGGGGAAAAGCAAGGGTGCCGTTCAAATACGAGGAAGGGGATCTTACCCAGGCCGCACAGAAGGTGACTGTGAGGAGTCAGAAAAGGCCTCCTGGAGGCAGGAACATCACCTGAAGGATGAGGAGGCATCAATAAATACAATAGACAAATATGAGGGACGGTGTTAGGCAGCAAAGGCCAGTAGGAGGCATCAAACCTGAGCCCGGGTCATACATCTGTAACAGTGAGGATCTGACCTTGAGCAAGCCACGTGACCTTTCTTGTTCTCACCTTTCCTTATCTGCAATATGGAATGGCTAGATCATGTCAGTTGACCTTAACTCTCACTGTGCATCAAAATCACCTGGGGGCTTTCTAAAAATCCTGGCTCCTTCCTCCAGAAATGTGGTTTCAGTTGGCCGGGCAGTATATCTTTCGAAAGCTCTCCAGATGACACTAAGCTGTGGCCAAGGGCTGAGAACCCCTGGATGAGATGCTCTCTTAAGTCCTGGACATCTTAGGTCTGCAGCTCTCGACGTTTGGTGCATAATAACATCCTCCCGGAAGCTTTCAGAAATACCAGTGAAGACTGCATTCCAGATAATTAAATGAGAATCTCTTGGGAGTGGGCCTCAGGCATCAGTAGTTTTAAAGTTTCCAGGCTGAATCTAAGATACAACCAAAGTTGACAACCACTGTTCTAGGCCCTCTTAATACTTCAGTTCCCTATTACAGCCAATGAAGGATGGGAAAAGGAAAAAGAAGAGCTCATAAGTTTCTCCCTCATTCCTATGTCAAATTAAAAAGAGAAATGAATGCCAAAGGCCACTGATGGGTTTTAAATAGGTGTGTACCACACACAGATGTGTGCATCATTCATGTTCATGCATGCAGGTGAGAAATGCCCATTCCAAAATGTTATCAGTTTTAAATTTAAAATTCAATGGCATACTTCTATAAAATGGTTCCATGGTGTGTTCCCTGCAATACTTAGTCAGAATTTGATTTGCATGGTTGACTATAATATGAACATTACATTCCCTACCCCTGAGGTTACTTAAATCCACTTATTAGGCAATGGTGAACTAAACAAACAGTAATTAGAAACACTCCAGACTACCTTTTAAATCTGTTGCTAAATTATATTTTTCCTGCACCAAAGCCCATACACACAGCATGTCCACAAGCATCACAAAACCAAAGCCTCGGAAATATTTACATTAATAAGGGCATAAGCAGTAAGGGCTGCTTTAGAAGAGGACCATTCATTACTGTTATTTCTCACATCTGGGTAAATAAAGCACTACCCACATGTGGTTAGAAAGCCCAGGTGAAAATGAACTCTCCAGGGGTCTGGAAATGAAGAACCCCTCTGATAGACTGTCTCATTTCCTGAAATGAGTCAGAGAAATGAAAGTAATTCTTCAGAAAAGAACATCTGCACCGTGGCACAGCTTATAAAATAATGCCAGATGATACCTGTGGCTAAGAGGTTGGGCCTGGAAACAGGACCAGAGCCTCTGCACTGCACTTAATCTCAGAGCTGCCGCTGTTAGCTTGGAGGGTCTGCAAGTCCAATGAGCAGCCAGGCACCCTGGTCTCCACTGTAAATCTTGATTAGCAGTGAGACTGCTCACATTCCATTAGAGAGCCGGCCCCTAGCCAACCGCTGGAAGCAGCCAGGAAGGATTCTTATGCCATCGTGAGCACTCAAACCTTATAAGAAAAACTGTTTACCTTAACTAAAAATAGTCTATGCCTGTTAATGATTCAGACAGGCTTTTCTTCCTGAGGACTACAGTGTAGAGATGACCTAATGCCTGCAAGGAAATCCTCTCCCTTTATATTATGCAGGAAGGAGGCACGCGTCAGTACTGGAGGTGAGAAAGACTGAAATACCTTTCTCAACAACTCTAGCAAAGACCAGTAAACAGTAAGGTGAAAAACAAAGACTGTCTTCACCAAAATCAGAGGCCAGTTATTTCTATTAGATGGCTCATCACTATTCTTTTCGTCTTTAAAAGGGTTTTTAAAAGGAATCCAGGCCCAGCCGGTGCAGTGGCTCACACCTGTAATCCCAGCATTCTGGGAGGGCAAGACCAGAGGATCACTTGAAGCCAGGAGTTTAAGACCAGCCTGAGCAAGAGCGAGACCCCGTCTCTACTAAAAAATAGGAAAAAAAAATTTAGCCAGGCAACTGGAAAAAAAAAAAAAAAAATAGAAAAAATTAGCTAGACGTGGTGGTACATGCCTGTAGTCCCAGCTACTACGGAAGCTGAGGCAGAAGGATTACTTGAGCCCAGGAGTTTGAGGTTGCTCTGAGCTAGGCTGAAGTCACGGCACTCTAGCACGGGCAACAGAGCAAGACTCTGTCTCGGGGGGGGGGGGGGGAACACAACACAAAGAAAGGACTCCAACACCACTGTTTGTATGGGGGTAGGGGGCATGCAACCTGGAAATAATCTATTTGCAACCTGGAAACAACCATTTTAAGAGGTGACTAATTAAATTAAAATCTAGTACATACACAATGGAATACTACGTAGCCATTTAAAAGACCAATCGGTGTGCAGATAAAAAGAGATCTGTACTCCCTATGATAAATTAATGCATGAAAAAATACACCTGACCTCTGTAAACATTTGGGTAAATGTTTTTAAAGAAGTTGCCTAGTGTAGGAGAGGGTTAGGAGAGAGTTATTTTTCTTTTATTCCGTTCAATACAGTTTGAGTTATCTTTTCATGTACCTGCCCCCTTCCCTTTTTAATACCAGACATTAATTAACTAGACGGAGGACTATTTTTGGTTTCTTCTTTATGGTAGTCTCTCCATATAAAATTTAAAACAAAACCAGTGCTATTTTAAATAGATGTTACAGAATTGTGACTCCCCAAAAATCCATCTGTTGAAGCCCTGGCCCTCAGTACCTCAGAATGTGACTGTTTTTGGAGGTGGGGCCTGTGAATAGGTGATCAAGTTAAAATGAGGCCATCAGTCTGGTGTCCTTATAAGAGGAAATCTGGACACAGAAAGAGACACCAGGGTGCACGCACACACTAGAAAGGCCATGCACAGAGAAGGAAGCCGTCTGCAAGCAAGGAAAGAGGCCTCAGAAGAAACCAAATGTGTTGACACCTTGATCTTGACTTCTGGCCTCCAGAGCTGTGAGAAAACATCTGTTGTTTAATGATCCTGAGGTGTTCTGTCATGGCAGCCCTAGCAAAGTAACACAACAAACAAATAGAAGGATGCAGTTCAACTATCACAACATGGAGCCAGGCACCCATAAAAGTCTTCTTCAGTGGGTCAAAACCACTAAGTCTGCTATGATGCTGAAGCTGAAGGCCTCTTTTGGCATGGGAAGAAATTGGGGCTCATGGTGCTTCTGACTGGATCAGCTTCACCCTGTTAAGTGGCTTGAGCTAGGACTGGAAGAGGTTTCTTACCTCCTCATTCAGGACTCCTTCTGCTCATACTATTTATCTTTGATAGTATTTTTAACCAATCCCATAACTCATGGAACTAGAGCCTAAGATACGTTATTTATTAGTGACTTTTTAAGGCTTGGCTTATGTTCAAAAGGCTTTCTTCCTGTGCTGATAACTAATGAAAAAGGAAGGTGTCACAGTAGTATTAATTTAATTAAAAACAAAAAAAGGCTTGGCAACAGGTTTAGAAAAACTAGAAGAACAGATGATATGCCATATTTACATGCCAACCTAATTTCCTATACTTTAATACATATGGTCTCAGACCACAATGCAATATATCAAAAGTGTGGTAATTTAGAGCTAAAATTTATGAAATTTTATAGATTTTTACAAATTAATCAATCCTTTCTTTAGAAATTGGAGTTTAGAGATCAAAGATACATAAAACCACAGACTTTGCCTATCTAATCTTTTACCTATATAAACTTAACCTATAAACTTAGTCTTTAGTTTATGAAGACCTTTAAGTGTGTTAAGATCCAAGCACACAAAAAGATCAAAACTTGAAGATAAATATTTGGTACAGTCAGTTTAGGCTATAGGTAGTCAGAGGAAGGTAGAATCATTTTTGCCTTGAATTAGGGGAAGTTTCTCCTAGAGCATGGGGTCCAAACCCATCTGGGATATAAAGGTTAAGGAGAAGTGATTTATGTCCAGGTCTGTCTCGCCACTAAATATATATTAATAGTTTTTGAAGGAAAGAACTGTGTCCTTAAGATCCTAACAGAGTACCTGGCAAATAATAGGCATTTATTCATCCGGGGCAGGGAAAATCATACAGTATGTTGATGTTAGGGAGGGCTGTACCACAGGGTATTTGTAAGGAAGTTGTGGGATATATGATTAAAGAAGTTGGGGCCAACCTGTAGATACATTGAAGTTAGGGCTTTATCCTATGTAGAGCCTTTAAAGATGTTTCTAAAGGAGAAAAGCACATGATGGGCCTAGAGGTGGCAGGGAAATGACAAGAATCGGGGCATCAAGAAGTCAACTGGGTGATCAGCTGGGGATATTCTCAGCTGCCTAATCTGAAAATGGGCATCATACTACCTACCTTCATAGGGCTGCTGTCACTATTAAATGGGATAATGATGGTAAAATACATAACACAAGGCCTGACAGTAAGCACTTAAGAAAATATAATTGCTATCATAATCAGTTATTATTCCACATGGCAAAATATAGGAAAAAAATGAGTGAGAGACCAAGTGTGAGGTGTGGAGCCAAGGTACCTGAGTACGTGTCACCTCAGGGTCTCTTCAAGTCCCTAAAACAGAAAATTGTAGTGGCTATCTGTTTTCTGACATGAAGTATGACACATTTACTCTTTAGTTCTCCAGAACTTAATACATGGAGACAATAGATCCAACACAGGAGGAACAGATGTCTGAAATAATCTTTAAAATCAAGAGATCATTTTTAAGTTGCTTTTATATAAACGTAACTATACAGGCTAATGCCAATCAGTTTTGAGACACTAAATTAATAGACTCAGCTATAAACCCTGGGAAAACCGTTTTCATAATGAACATGCCAATGCCTTTTCAATGAAGGATGGAATTGCCAACATGAAAGACCAATAGATGAGGAACTGCTCCTCTCGCTCATAAATGAAAGGGCCTGCTAACTCTGCGAATTGTTTTTGAGGTTCTGATTATCAGGAATTGTTGAGAATCTGAGCTATAGCATTTTCCAACTGCACAATAATCACTTGATATTGGGGCTCACGGCCTCAGACCAAATTTAGGGTTCTGGCTTTTTAAGTTCTTTTTTCTAACTATTATTATCAAGGCTCCCATGGTCCTATGTTTAGTGTCATATAAATATTAAGCTCAAATGAAGATAATGGCACTTTGTCTAACACAAAAAAATGCTAGCTTTTTTGGTAAATTTGACCTTAGAAGGAAGATTTACTAGACACAAAAAAAAGTATATGTACATTTACATAAATACATGTGTATAAACAGTAAAGCTTTTCCAACTAACTGTTGGCAAAATTAACATATCAGAGGTCTGTGCTAACATTCCTACTCTCCATATTAATAGTCTATTTAAAAACTTTTTACTCTTTGGCCCAGGATCAGGTTGCTACATCTTCTGTATCACTGGAGGGTGTATTATGTCTTAAAATAAAAACCAAAGCCCAAGAAAATTGGCCAAAAGGACTAAATGAGCAAAATAAGACATAACTGATTCCTTTTGCTGGAGTCAACAGAAACTTCCCAATAAACAAAGAGGACAAGATGAAGAGAGCAGTCAGCAAACAAATTAATAGGCTAAGGACCAAAGTAAGAATAAGGAATAGAAACTCACCAGCACAATTTGCTGAATGTTGATAGACATTAGCCAATGCATACATGTATTCAACACTGAAAATGAATAACATCTTAGAAAGAAACAGCAGAGAATAAAATCAGGAATTAAAAAACGAGAAGAAGGAAAAAAAAATGCCTTTAAGGAGAGAACAAAGCCTAAAGACAGCATGTGGCAGGTAATGGAGTGACCACCAGATAAATCAAGAGACATGAACTTGAATCCCACTGCTACATCTACCCAACCGATTTCCTAGGTTTCCTTCCAAATGTTCCTTAACTTTTCTAAGTCTCAGACTCTTCATCTGTAGTCTAAGCAGGGAAGATTATATGATATCCAAAGGTCTCCTCCAGCTCTGATAATAGACTAGGAGTCTGTGTAGAAGATGAACAGATACTTAAAAAAAAAATAGTCTACTTTTATTTCACAGTGGGCTTCAAGTTCACAAGACTGAGATTTCACAGAAGGGAGCCAAGCTCTGTCAGCATGCCCAGGGAACACAGCCCTCAAGCATTCGTCAAACCAAGGCCTCTGAAATGAGTACAAACAGCTGGACGGAGTGCATGTTACCTGAGCCGTAACATCATCCTCAGCCACGAGCCCCTCGGCCACTGACCTTCCCCAGCTCTTCCCAGTCGGATACACTCATTTCTCAACCCCAATTCTTCACACTATCCTGCCAGAGGCAAGTTATGTGTACATTGATAAAAAGTTAGAATTTATAAGGTGAAACAGAAAATGGAAATGGTTGGTGCAGCTCCTAACCTGGAGAATGGCACAGTAGATGACACTAGAGTTCGAAAAGAACATCTTGTACTGGCCCCTGTTAGAATGAGTAGCCCAGTAATTTCACTTTTTGAAAACTTCACAAAATAATCCGAAATGCAAATACTTATATCTACAAACATCGCACAATATTATTCATAACAGAAAAATATCTCACCCATGCTACATCGACAATAATCAAGAAATGATTATGCAAATTACAACTGAAGTTAGGTTCCCCTCCTACATGGTCCCATAGACCCTGTTGTGCTTACCCCTCTACTGGACTCACACTGCCTACTTACTGGCCACTTCCTCCACCAGATTTAAGGTCCTGGAGGATAAATACCACATTTTGTTCACAGCCTTAGCCATAAAGCCTAGCTCAGAGTGAGCACAAAATAAATATATATTGAATGTTTGCTAGAAAATGCTTTCAAGTAAATTGTATGTGGTAGCATATTATTTTGCCAATAAATGTGGTTTGTGAAGAATTTTTAACTATAAAGACTGTTGATGATGAAAAGTTCTGGAAATGAACAGTGGTGATGGTTACACAACATTGTGAATGTACTTAATGCCTATGAATTATACATTTAAAAATGGTTAAAATGGTTAATTTTATATTATGTATAGTTTACCACAATAAAAGAAATAAAAAACAGAGAATGCTTATGGGGCAGCTTAAGTGAACCATATGTCTAAACTATATTAAAAACACTTGATTTTTTTAAAAAGGTAGGAAAGAAGCACACTATTCACAGTGGTTTATCTTTGGGAGGTACCATGAGGGGTGATTTTTGTTTTACTTGCAGTTTTCTGTTTTTTCCAAAACCTCCACAGTGGCCCACATATAACATTTACAATCAGAAAAAGATGCCACACAGCAGAAGTCAGGGATAGGAAGGTTTGATTATTAGTAGCTCAAATCTAAATTCAAATCATTCACCTTGCCATGATCCTTGATGTATTTAATACTTGTATACTGCATACCATTTGTGCTTGCCTTCACCATATAGTCCAAAGGCACACCATTTAAGTGAAAATGTTATCTTTATTAAATTGAAATTTATTTTTTACCTTTTCCCAATGCCAGAAAGCATTTTAGATCTGATGCATCATAAGTATGCTTCATCCAGGCCGAGAAGTAACGATGGTTGTTTTAAACATACAAGTGACCAACTAGATCAAAGTCACAGTTGTTCTTAGAGGTGAAGGCTTTCAGGAACCTGTGATGGGCCAGTCTGCAATGCCTCAGAGACTGAGACATACAGGCAGCCTCAGTAACCACTAGATTCTCATTTATAAACGAATTATTAATAAAAGCGAGGCCTCTGGCGTCAAACTCAGGACAGAAGTAACAGAGAGCTAAGATTGCCACTTACCATGCATGCCATCGTGAGTGCTTCTGGCCTCAGTTTCCCTACAAATAAACGGGGATCATAGTACCTCTCCCTTGGGTATTAAACAGGATGATGTCTGCAAATGAGAGACGAAGTAAAACCCTCAGCCTGCTGTCAGCAGGTGTTCAACCAATATCATTAGTTTACTTTCCGTTCCCTCTTTAGATCAAGTGTCTAATCCAGGATAGCAACAGTGAAATGCTAAAAATGACCAACTCCTGTAAACTAAGAAAGTTAACAAGATAGGAGTATGGACAGATATTCTGAATATTCTTTTAATTCACCCCTCAGAAGCCCTCATGATAAGGTTCAAAACAATTTTCCTATTCTTTGTTCCTCAATAGTAGGAAAATATTAATCACTATTCTCTGTGTCCTTCACATACAGAGGAAACCATGAAGTCACCCTTTCATTTCTTCTTCAAACCTTTCATTCCTAACACTTCTGCAGCTCCTGAGCCCTCTGCAAACTCCCCCCATATGCTGTTAGCTCAAGAACCTCTGAATCCCCCTGCACATACACAGAGCAAGGCTAGCACCTAATTCATGCATCCCAGGGCTAAGCTTTGAAACATACAACAAAGTGTATGCTTCTGAAGGCTACTTGACTCTGCGTGACCAATGGGGCTGTGCTCCTGAGACAGAGCCAAATGTGACCTCAGTGCCTTCCAGTCTGCTCCCGTACCCTCTGTCCTTTGCTTTGTCTTGCTGTTACCAACATTGTTTAGCAAGCTGATAGCACCTGAGACTGCAATCAGATTCAACACTGCCCCAAATCCCTCCCTTCAAAAGAGCAGCCCCTATCTTTGCAAAAGATCTCCCTTCCTTGATGAGCTCTTTTACTTGAGTATCTCACTCAGCAAAGGAGGAAAGTAACTAAGCAAAGAGTAATAGAAACCTCTGGCCATGTGGGGTTCCCTTTGTGCAGGTTGAACTGTGCAAACCAAACTCCACTACCTTAGGCTAGAAAACCTGACTTCATTCTTTTAGTAGACACATACTGAGCCCAGAGCTAAGTGCTGGGCATTCAAAAATAAGCCACTTTTGCCTTACAGAAGAAAAGAATATCAACAATTCTGCCACAGTGCAATATGTTCTAGAACAAAGGTATACACAGGGTTTTTACGGCTGCACAGAGGGCATAGGAGGAGGACACTGAATCTGCCTGGGCAGGATTGTAAGAGTTGGATAATTCACACATCTCTACCGACCACAGAGGAATGAATGAGCTGACCTGCAGAGTCCGTGGGGGGCCAGTGCTGTTGCGGCCTTGTAATGCGGTCTGTTTAATGATATTGTCACTGGAGTGCTTTGGCTGCTGTACTTGCTTTCCTGCTCTCCTCACATATTCACCTCTTACTTTATTTTCAGAACAAAACATATGGTGCTCCCATTCTCTCTCCAGTCTTTCAACCCCATAATGTTTCCTGCCCTAGAGAGTTGCTTTGACTATCGGGGAAAGAATAATATAATGGCTTAGTTGGTGCAAATAAAGGGGCAGGAATGAGCCTGCTTGCTGAAAAGAGCTGGAAAAGGGTGTGTGAAGCCATTATCAGAAGTCCCCATGGTGACCAAGCCCTCAGTGGCTCAGAGGGTGATTAACTGTCCTGTGGATGCCCAGGTGCATCCCTGCCAGCTGCAGCCAGAGACAGTTTATCTTCAAATTGAGTTCTATCCGCTCCCCTACTCACCCATCTCTAGGGTATATTTGTCAAAACATGATTCTTAACCTTTTATAGTTCATGTAATCCTTTGGGACAATCTGGTTAAATCCAAAGAACCCCTCCCAGAACAATTCTCAAAAGCACATAACCCAAAATATTGCATACAACTTCTAGAGATCCACAAACCCCAGAACCCCATGCACAGATACTAGAAGGGGGCTTACTGTTTAGTTCTAATATCTCTCTACTTCTACCCTTGGAAATGCCACCTCAAACTCAACTCTCGGCCATTCCAATGTCAGACCATCCTCCAATGCCCTGCCTTTGTTCCATGCAAGGCTTCTGCCTGGATCACCTGTCCTCACGTTTTCAGCCCAGGAAACGTCTATATGGTAGTTTAAGTATCGCCTCTTGAATGAAAATAATGAAAACATTCTAAACCCATCACCCTGATTCAACTCCCACCCCAGGAAGAATTAATTACTCCTTTCTGCTCCACCATACTCTGCAGGTGCTTATATCGGAGATCCTACAATATTTATTACTTTCATGTAGTTACATGCCTTTCTCTTTCTATCAGACTGTAAGCAACCTGAGGGCACAGACTGAAACTTCCTTATCTTTTATTTCCAGCTTTTAGTAAAGTCCCTATTCTGAAGAAAAACATTCCTTTGGGGAAAACAAACACAAAATCAGATCATTTTAATACAGGTGTCCTAATGCTTAACCCTGATGGGATGAGTGACTTTAAGCTCAACCTTAATGGAATAGCAGTCAATTAGACAAAATTGGGGCAGAGGGGTGTTACAGGCAGAGGGGACAGCAAGGCCTGCAGCAGAAAACAGTGTGTACGGGGAACACAGTGCTCAGGATTCATGGTGACGGGAAGCGTGGACAGGAAGAGGGTGTAAGAGAAGTAACGGGGGATGAGGCGATCAGGGCCCCGAATGAGGCGTAAGGGAGCTTGGGTTTATCCCATAGAGGCAAGAAGTCACTGAAAAAATTTTTTTTTCCCTTTTCTATTTAGAAAAGTAAAAAATGCTTATTGCATAAAATAGAGAAAAGGCATAAACAAGAAAATAAATTCATAACCCCATCATAGAGAGACAACCACTATTCCTATTCATTCATCTTTATGTGTTTTGTAAATATGTACACACGTGTGACTGTGGTTTGTGTTTTCTTCATTTTGATTTCACTAAAATTTTTTGATTTTGCTTAATTTTTTAAGCCTTTACTAGGTACTTCAGACACTGTGCTGAATAGACAATATCATTTCATCCCCACATTCTTAATAATTCATAATTATTAATTATAACCCATTTTAAATATGAGGACATAGCTGGGGGGTGAGTGGAGGTTCCAAGGCCAGACAGCTAATATGTAGCATAGCTGAGCTTCAACACCAAGTTCTCTTACATCAAAAACTTCATTTTTTTCTCATTTATTCTCACTTGTTTAATTTATAAATGAATCACTTTCTCTAATTTTCTCAGAAAAATCCCTTTGGGATTTTGATTAGCATTTTAATAAACCTAAAAAATAAACCTGGAAAAAATGAACACTTTACTACATTGTTTTCCCATATAGAGAGCATATAAAACCCTGGCATTTATTTCAATCTTTTCACAATCTTGGAACAGCTTGCAGCTTTCTTCATTGAAGGTCTGTGAATTTAGGAGGGTGGCCCATTCAGATACGTACCATGGACAGACAAATCTGGCAAGAGTACAAAGGAGGGTGGATCTGAGGAGACACGATTGGGAGGCTGAAACACAAACTAAGAGATACCGCCACAGTCCCTGCAAGATAAAAAGCCTAGGCCCAAGGTAGTGATATAGGGCGGTGGTGGGAGGAGGAGGGCAGGGAACTGCCTCAGAAAACACAGAAGGCAGAATTTAAAGAATGTGGTACCTGATCAGACCAGAGGAGCAAAAAGAGGAGGCAGAGTGCTGTGAGGAGAGAGAAGCAGCTAGGGAGACTGAGTGGATGGGAATTGGGGAGGCCATTCACTGAGAGAGAACATGGAAGGGATGCATTTGGTGGGGGTGGGGGGTGTGCAGGGGGAATGATGAGTTCAACCGAGAACATTAAGTCATTGAACACATCCCGAGTGCCTACTCTATGCCAGGTGCCTGGCTGAGTGCTGGGAGTCCCTGGCAAACCACACTGTGCTGTCACAGGGCAGGTGGACGGGAGTAGCAGTCGGGGAGCGAGCAGGGCGGGCAGAGGGAGGCACCCTGGCAGGGATGGCCCACAAGGGCTCTGGAGCCTGAGAAGCAGAACTCAAAAACTGCAAGCGTGGAAGAGCCCGTGCCCTCAGAAAACACGCACAGCAGAGAGAAAGGAGAAGTGGCCCAAGGTTAGCACTTGAATTAAAACAGTGTTTTAAGTTGAGCAGAGGAAGCAAAAGGCCAAGAGAGCCCAGATCTCAGAAGCCAAGAGAGGAACAGAAGACCTAATAACCCATGCTGGGCCCACACTGTCCTTGGACTTCTCAGAAAGAATGACTTTTTTAAAAAATTCAAAGGTCACAAAGTCGATTTTAAACATTAAATAAAATCACATAAAAAGTCCACGATGAGGGTAAGAATTTACATCTCCTGGCTGCCTCTCAGAGCTCGATCCGCCAGCCATATGGAGCTGAGGATTAATATTCAGTAGGAAGTGAATTTGTAATCATGTGCCTGCCATTCAAATGTGAAAAGAAATGTTTTCTGCTCAGTATACCCAATAAGACATTAATATATCTCCAGTTTAAAATACATTTATGAATAATTTTATACATTTTATAAATTTCCTGGCAAGAATGATAATAGAAAAATCTATTTTCACTGCTACATGAAACAAAAAAAAAGGAATGAAAGGTTCAGTTAATCACAGAATTTAATATGCTTTATAATAAATATCAAACAGTCATTACTTGGGCTGGCTGAGGTCAAAAGATGATTATAACAGCTGGAGTTTGTGCCTATATTTATTCTCTGTCAGTTACCTATATTTGCATAAGAAGTTTCTTCTATTCATGAATTTTTTTTTACCACATTAGAACGCTAGAAATCAAATTTGGTTTTCCTGATTTATATACGAGCAGTAATAATAAGATTTCGTAATGATTAACAGTAGTAACAATCAAATAAATGGAAAACACTAGCCTTTCCAAGATACCAATGTAATGACAAAAAGACAGATATGAAAACAAATTACCTGCACTGCCTTAGGTAAATGTGGTTTAGGATGCCAGGAAAGCACTAGAATCTGAAATGATTACTGTGGCAGTGTTTGATGAAGCCAGGAAAGGAAAAATACTGTGAATTTTTCATCTTTTGTCATCTTTGTCAACAGTGCATATGCATGTGTATGTGTACACACATGTACACGTTCAATTTTATGACATCCTATTCACAAGAAGAGATGCAATTACTTCAAGATTATAGAAGAGAAACCTGGGGCCAGAGACGATACAAGATCTATCCATCCAGGAGGAGCTGATAGATTTACAATTTCCCTCCTAACAACCACTGCCCTTAAAGTATGTACTCTAGGGTCGTTCCATTAACTCTACTACAGTCCCTGTTAATTGTAAGTCCCAGAGTTCCGGGTGAACAAAAATTTTGTTTTATTAAAACAAAAATGGCTTTGGGATGATTCGTCTGAAATTAAGAAGAATCCTATGAATCCATGATGGTTCCTTTAAAAACAGTGTCCAAGGAGTAACGTCCACTACAACGTCCTCTAGCAACATTCCTGCTTTTATTGGAGGAAAGAATTCCAAGGCAGAGGGAGAATGCTGTAATGATGGCTAATCTCTGAGTATTCAAAGGAGACCAAGATTAGGGGTTTCCAACATGTTAAACACTTCATAAATAACTGAATAATAAAAGAAGTGAAGAAAGAAGAGAGAAGGGATGAGTAAATGGTAGAAAATGCTATAAAATTAAGAACCCTCTAGTTTTATTGAGTTTGATAATCTAGACATGCAAAAATTATGGTAACAATTTTTTGGTGTGTAAGAGAGATACATACAGCAAGTTTAAGTTAAAAACTAGTTTATTCTCAGTTATAAAATATATATGGTAATTAAAAATTTGAATCAAATCTTGATTTGGCTTATGTAAAAATGTGATTATTTCATGGCTTGGCACTCAGATAAAAGTATATAATAAAACAATAGACCCAGAGAGCTTTGCTTTTATACATTCAAATATATTGTTTATTGAACTTGGCCATAATGCATATTTCTATTTATTTTCAACTAATAAGGTCTAATCTTTTATATTTGTAATTCTGGGAAATTTTCACAATACATTTAATCACAAGTGTATCTAGTGAACAAGTTAAATATCACCATTTTATGTCCATTCCACCAAAGTGTAATAAACATTTGATTAGCCAAATCTAAAAAAATTCAACCAGGCCGGGCGCGGTGGCTCACGCCTGTAATCCTAGCATTCTGGGAGGCCGAGGTGGGTGGATCGCTCGAGGTCAGGAGTTCGAGACCAGCCTGAGCAAGAGCGAGACCCCGTCTCTACTATAAATAGAAAGAAATTATCTGGCCAACTAAAATATATACAGAAAAAATTAGCCGGGTATGGTGGCACATGCCTGTAGTCCCAGCTACTCGGCAGGCTGAGGCAGAAGGATTGCTTAAGCCCAGGAGTTTGAGGTTGCTGTGAGCTAGGCTGACGCCACAGCACTCACTCTAGCCCGGGCAACAAATCGAGACTCTGTCTCAAAAAAAATAAAATAAAATAAAAATAAATTAATTCAACCAAATGACTGAAACTAAACTGTATTTAACTTGTTTTCCAAAAACCAACTTGAACTGTGAGAGTAAACAGTTGGTCCTAGAAGTACAAGATGTTAGTATCTAGGAAGCTTCAATAAACTGCCCTTCAACAAACTGCAGTCCCCTCTTCTGGAACAGAGTGGTGTGTAGTGGTTAAGGACGGGGACTCTAGATAGAGCCAGACAGCCTCAGTTCGATTCCCAGCTCAGCCTCTTGCTAATTATCTGACCTTGACATGTTACTTAGACTTTCTATGCCTCAGTTTTTTCACCTGTAAAAATGGGATCATATTAGTACCTACCTACTAAGGTTGTTGTGAGGAGTAAATGATTTAATGCTAAGCACTTAAAGAACACCTGGCATACAGCACATAGGCAATAAGTCAGAAATGGCTTATTATAATTATCACCATTATCATTATAACTGTCGTCTATCTTGTGGGCTTTCTATGAAACAGAAATCAACTTAGGTCTAAGTGCTCAGGCCTATTAATAATTGCTCATATACCACCATATTTTCAGCATACCACAATTAAAATTTAAGAACTGCACATGCTTTTGGTAAAATATAAAAACCCATCACTACTCAAAAGTTAGTGAGGGGCAGAAGTAGGACTGGACTCAAGTCTTCTGACACATGGTGACATTCTTCCTTCTCAGAGTGGCCTTGAATCCTGGCAAGTTTTCAGTAAACTACAGCAACAGGCACAAAAATAGTCCATCAATAAATAACCCACCAAGTGTGCCCTGAGATCACAAGAAAAACAAATGGGATATTATTCAAAACATCCAATTGCATATTTTGTAACCTAAATTCTTTGGTCTGTGATAGCCATGTAAAATCACAACGGGAAAGGTTATCCTCACTGGGCCAAAATCATGGATGTAGTGGGTACTGCCTCCCCAGGCAATGCTCACCAACAACACCCCCATCCTCCTCTCTTTCTCGGCCTACCTGCAGGAGGTATGGACAACCGGGTTACAAAGTTGGCTTTCAGAATCCTACAGCAACCTTCCCCTGGCCCTCCAAACTAAACTCGTAAGGTCTTTCCCTATTGTATTCTCCTTTCTGTACCACCCAACATCCATCAGCTCCTCATTCAAAAGATGGGCGAACTTTCTGGGATTACTACATGGAGAGTTCTGAAGAGCTTTTGCAAATCTAAAGCATGAACCAATATTCCTAGCCTCATTATAATCCACAAGCTGGGAGGAATCTTGCATGTAGTCCAAACTCCTCATTTTACAGATGAGGGAACTATGATACTGGTGATCACCTATATCCAAAACAATAACTGACTCAAAGTATCCTAACACATACCTACAACTTCAGTGAACATCTTAAGTATATAGTTTCATGTTTAGAGGCCTTAAATCCCTATTGGAAAAGGTTATTCATTTAAATCCAGGTTCTTAATGATATCATATATCTTCTAATCTATAACCATGTGCAGATTTAGAGATAATATTTAAAATTTTTAAGTCCTGTGCTGCTTCCACAGACCCCGATTTCACATTTCATTGTCATTAATGGCATCTCTTAACCTATTTAAAACCATGAATAACTTTATGTGTTTAAGAGTTCTGAATTCAATTTTCTCTTCTCTGTAACTGGATCTGTGGCAGGGGGCTTGGAGAGAGATGAGAAAAGCAAGCTCCGGACTCCTGTGGCCTTTGAATGGGAAAGCCTGGTTCGAACGGGCAAGATGAGGGTAATCATTAAGGCTAGACTTCTTTCCCAGGATGTGCTCTTCTTTTAAAAAGACGGACACATTTACTACATGGAAGTCTTATTATATGTTTAACATGCTCAGTTAGCTGGGCATGGTGGTGCACACCTGTAGTCTTAGCTACTTAGGAGGCTGAGGCAGGAGGATCACTTGAGTCTAGAAGTTCGAGGCTGCAGTGAGCTGTGATAGTGCCCCTGCACTCTAGCCTGGGCAAGAGACCAAGACCCTGTTGCTGCCCCACTGCCCCCCTCCAAAAAAAAAAACTAAGCTAAGTAAAAAATAAATTCAAAAACAAACCAGTAAATAATCTTTTCTAAATCTGTGTACTCAACCCTCTGTGTCTCATACGTAAATGAGTTAATGGAACCAGCCTAAGAGACCTTTCAGATACTTTAGGAGAGGCCAAGATAATAAAGCTAATTGTTCAAAACACACAGCGTATCTGTACACATATGGGAAAATATCCAGAGGGATATAACCCAACAGCAACTTCAACCAGAAGCTATGTGTTGTGTTAGGCCAGGGTCCATTCTGATTAGTTGGTGCCTGCGCCATATTGGCTGTTGAATATCCTCTATTTCACTCAAAACTTAAATGTTAACAGATATTAAGCACTATCAAGTTTTTCTCCCACTGTGTATTCTCATTTTCTTTCAGTGACAATGTAATATTTACACAATTAAACAAACATGATATTAGCCTGAATTATGGAACGTTCCCACAAGGATCTTGATATATATCTCACTATCAACAAAGCAATCCTTCAGCAGAATAAGGAAGGGTGGACAGTTTAAAAAGTGGATACAATAAGCCTTTAACAAAATAGTGTTATGGTGGCATCTGCAAGGAGTAAGCAAGAAAAATTCAGGGGTGATTTTTCTCCCCGATAAATTCTCAAAAGAAAGACATCGACACCCAAACGAGCCAGGAACCATGACAATTCCTTGTTGTATGAAGGTTTTCACAAATCCCCAAAGCTGACTTAGAGAATGAGATTAATTTAAGGACATATTGTTACCACAGTTTGCTCCACAGAGCCAATATTTATATTTATACTTAAGTATGTTGATGACCAGATTATTATAAACAAAATATAATATAATGAAATACTACAAAAATTAAAATAAATGCTTCTCCCCAATACCTCCATGCTGTTAACTTCGAGCCTCAGAAAAATGCGAGAATTGTTTTGGCTCAATAGAAGGGTAAACTGTTCCAACAATACTAAGCTTTATGGGCCCTGGGTAACAAAACTACTTCACAGGGGTGAAATGAGTATTTAATGAGAACACTGATTGTCAGCCAAATTTCAGCATGTGCCCTGTCTAAGAAACAACAGAGGTACATCATTTCTTATAAATAGTAGGTAATAAAAACAGTAGTTAAAAAAAAATCACCTATGCTTTTTAAAATGATCATGCTTCTTTGGAGATACAGATATGTTTGTGTTTAGAGTTTTCTGGCCACTTTTCTGTAATATTTCCTTAAATAATTTCTTTAAACCCTTTACAACACCACCTGTTATATTCAAGATGGGTACAGACCTCCAGGAGAGATGAGTTCAAATTATTTCACTTAACTTCAAAATTGCAGAAACACAATGCATCGAATCAGGCAGTTTGGTGGTTTAATCATAAATTGCTGTTTCCCACCTGCTGAAATGATTTCTTGTGATTGTCTGTGTGCTCTGCCAGGTGAAGCTGCACTATTATGAGATCTTTACTTCAAGGAACTATTTGTTGAAAATGAAAAGGTTGGGAATATTCTCTGTCCTTCACTCCAAGTCAAGCCCACGGTAAATGCTCTCAAACTCTACTTTTCAAGATCAAGGTATTCCATACACTGAATAACAACAATAAAAAATAAAAGTTTAAGCAGTGGTAAGGAACCATGACATGTAGGCTGAACAAATGAAATGTAAGTTTAAAAAATTAAATGAATACACAAATACTACAGAAAAATGGACAGGAAAGAAGGAGTGGAGTACAGGGTGTTAATTTTGATCATTAGCATTCTCTTATAGGGCACAAGGCTGGCTTCTTAACTTGGTTAAGGGTTCCGGAAGGCTAAGTTTAAAATAGCAAGTTGTGGCTGCGCGCGGCGGCTCATGCCTATAATCCTAGCACTTTGGGAGGCTGAGGCAGGAAGATTGATTGAGCCCAGGAGTTTAAGACCAGCCTGAGCAACATCACAAGACACTATCTCTATAAAAAATAGAAAAATTAGCTGGGCGTGGTGGTACATGCCTGTAGTCCCAGCTACTCGGGAGGCTGAGGCAGGAGGATGGCTTGAGCCTAGGAGTTTGAGGCTGCAGTGAGCTGTGATGATGCCACTACACTCCCCAGCTTGGGGGACAGAGTGAGACCCTGTCTCAGAAAATAAAGGTTTGAAAATTTTAAAAAACAGCATGTTTTATCACAGTTGAACAAACTTTACCATGCACAGTGAATGATACAACATCAACTTTAAAACATGGCCATTAATTCTTTAAATATAAAACTCCTCTCATTAGATGATGGAGACTCTGTCCCCTTCCCTTGAATCTAAGCAGGCTTGTGACTGCTTCATCCAATAGCATATGATGGAAAGGGTACTTGTGACTGGAAAGGCCAAACCTCAAGAGGCCATGCATCTCATCTCATCCATCGGAACAGGAGTCTCTGGGCCCTGAGTAGTCACACAGTAAGTCCCAATACCCTGGGGCTGCCATGTTGGAGAGCCCACGGGTAGGCACTGTGATGAACAGCCCCATCTGAGCCCAGCCTTCCAGACATCCTTGCCAAGGTGAGAGAAACATGAGTGAAGCCATCTTGGACCAGACCACCTGCCAGCTGAACACCACACAGCCAAACCCTGGCTGAATCCCTGTGCAAAATCATGAGATACAATAAAACAGCTGCTGTCTTAAGTCACTAACTAAGCTCTAGGATAGTTTGCTATGCAGCAATAGAGAATCACAGAATTTGGAAGGGACTTTAAAGATCTGCTAAAGAAATACTGTTTTTTGAGGAAACTGAGACCCAGACTAGTTAAGTGCATGCCCAAGGACACAAGTTAGTATCAGGTTAAAAGTACAACCCAGGTCTCTAGGGTCCCAGCTCTGTTCTTTCAAAGAGCCCATCTTGGTTTCATTACATCCCATCTCTACTTGTTCACCATTTTTTTTGTTATTATGTGAACTCAAAAAGTACCAGGGCATGTTCTTAGAAGTCATATCCTCTCTCTATTTTTAAAAGTTAAGAATAACTCTGATATATTTTCTTTCTTATGTCTTTATCTTAAACATTTTCCTTGGGTGAAATTGGGAAAGAATTACTATTTAGAAAGCATGGAATAAAACTTCTGATCAAAATTTGCCTCAGCAATACAGATAGCAGTGCTAGCGCTTCAAATAGTACACCTAAAATTTCACCTCTTCACTCTCACTTCACATGAAATATCTTCAGGTCAACATCAGTGTTACTTTTTTCTAGTACTTACACAGCCAGTATTTTGTTCCAACTAGTTAAGACAATCTCTGACCATTTTATTAGATGCAGTAACACAGTTCTTGAGTTATTTTTTCAGTTAGCTGAAATACTTATTAAAAGGCAATATTGAGCTTCCCAAGGTTAGCCTTCAGTGGGCACAGTTTACCGGAAACATTTCAGGTGCTCTTTAGGCTCCATATGAACCTGAAATTGCAGATTAATGATCTGCTCAGTAAGAAGCTTTCTCATTAAGTACTGTAGTCTTTTGGATACTGTGTTCATTAAACTGCTACTTAGTAAAGAAAAGACAATTCTAAAGATAAAGAAACAAGTTCTGGCAGCTGTTTAAAAAGAAAAGGTAGATAAGATATCAGCCTCTGCAGAAACTAGCACATTGGAAATAACTAGAGATCACAGGCCTACAAAAGATTGAATGATTTGGGAAATCATCGATGTCTAACATTTTCATCCAAAAGACACTTTCTTCTAAATTTACATGAAATGTTATCAAGATTTTTGAAAATCAAGTTTATTATCTGATGGATATGCTCTTCTTCCCTCAATAAACCTGCATCCTCCATATTCTATCCTGAACACAAGAAAAGAGATCCCTGCAATGCCTCGAGATCAGAACACTTTGCCCTGCCAATGAATTAGTTCTCAGTTAAACATACTGATTTTCGAATGCATGAAAGCGCCTTTGAGAATCAGAAGAGTTCTATTACACAAAAAAGGATTTTTTGAATTTGTAAACCTTTTTAAACTTGCAAAGTTTAAAAGCTTAATAAACCAAATTCAAAAAGGCAGTAACCCAAAGGAATAAATATCACAGAAGAATTACTCAAGATGAAATACTAATCACAACTTTAAAAAAATATTTGCAAATATTTTATGAACATGATACAATTAGTTAAATTTCTTGTGTAACACACTATTTCCTAGATAATAGTTTTTAATCATGCATTTTGTGATGTCTGATGTGGAAACTGCAGTTTTAGTTCAAACTAAGTTACTGTATTTACAAGGCATTTTGGCCAGGACATTACAGCAGTCAGGACAATGCTCTAGATCAGCTTGCAATTCAAAATCTTTCAAAGTAACTTAACATTTACTCTATCATTTCATCCCCACAAAAGGTCCTACATGGTGCCACCCGATAGATATGATGCTTTTAGGACACCTTGAGGACCAGAGGCTGAGTAACATGCTACATCACTGGAGCACACAATCCTGACTCAGGGTAACAGCTTCCATTACCACAGCAGATTTATCCTCAAAAGACAACGCATTAAATAATAAATGGCAGTCTTACTTTTGCCTAAGGCCGGCCAAATGGGCCCAGACCAGATATCCTTGAATTGCAGAATTCTAAGATTGACTCAGCGGGGACACACCTACTACTTAGTGGCAGAATCCTTTGTTAAAATGACTTTTGGCAGGGTCTTTCTTCCTCCATATTCCTTCTGGCCAATTGACTCCAAAGTCCCATTTTTGTTTTGTTTTTCTAAAAAAGTTTACTTCTCATAAAATACATTTTCTTTACTACCTCTACAGTCCCTATAGACACAAAAGAAAATTCAGGTTTACTACTTGGAGGAAGGTTTCTTACTGAGTAGCAGGACACCATAATGGCAAAAGCGCAGGCTGACTTTGTACCTCAGTTTCCTCACCCATAAAATGGATGTCCTGCTAACTTTATGTGACTCTTTTAAGAATCAAGTGAGATACAAGTGCTTTGTTAACTGTGAAGGGCGACAGCTACACAAAATGGAGTTGTTACCCTCACATATGTATATGCCAGGAAATGCCAGTGACTTTACAGCAGTATTTATCAAAGTTTTTCCTTCCATTATCTCCAAGGATTCACTGTCATATCCAGACCAGCCTTCTACCTAGGGAGATACTAGCAGGGTGTTCAAGTGAATGAAACAAAATTAACAGAAATAAAATTCATAATCCCCCAGTACATTAATCAAATGTTTATACTGTTCTTATTTTATTCATGCTTGTATCCATAACTAGATGCTATGGACTGAATTGTTACCCCCAAAATGGATATGTTGAAGTTCTAACCCCCAGTGTGATGATGGGACTGGGAGAAGGACTGGAAGATCATTAGGATTAGATGAGGTCATGAAGGTGGGACCCTCATGATAAGATTAGTCCCTTTATTTTAACAGTGCTCTCTCTTTCCATTATGTGAAAATATGGGGAGAAAGTGGTCGTCTACAAGCCAGGAAAAGAGCCCTCACCAAAAACAACCACGCTGGCCCCCTAATCTCACATTCCCAGCCTCCAGATCTGTGAGAAAATAAATTTCTGTTGTTTAAGCCACCCAGACTGTGGTATTTTGTTATCGCAGCCCGAGCAGACTAAGACAATCTCACCAGGAATCCCCTTAGGGATTCAGCCTAAATTCCAATCCTACCTTAACCATCTGCTTGCTTGTGTGACTTTAAGCAAATTACTTAACTTTCCTGATCCTTAATTTTATCATCCATAAAATGGGTATTATAATAATAACACCTACTTAATAACATTGGTATGGCTATTCAGTGTGTTAATACATATAAAATACTTACAATTAGGCCTGGCACTTAATATATATTTGCTCTTTTTATGCACCTTCTTAGTCTTTAACACTGCCAGATATACACCAGACACTTAATAAAATTCTGGGGTGATGGATTTCATCAGAAAGTAGGATGAAACTGGCCCATGTAAAATCATCTGGTCTACTCCTTTTTGAAGCAGGGATACATCAAAATGATCCGACAATTACCCCTTGTTCACTAGAAAACATTCTCAGGGAATGTCTATATTTGGACCTCATTAAGTGTTTAACAATCTATATCATTAGGTTAAAAATTAATTCGCTAAATCCAGTAGGATTCGGCTATATCCATTTCTACAGCTGGAGCCTGTGCATTATTATAGGCTACTGGTCAGCTTTCTCTTTCAAATCCCAGCAACTACAGTTCCATTGCTCTTTCCTCACAGTTAGTAAAGTTTATTTTGACTTGAATTCCCAAATGTAGAAATAGTTCAGGAACTCTATTGACCGAGGTTATAAAAATCCTGAAGAACTCAAAAAGGATTACACTGAAAAGTGCAAGAAAACCAAAAACCACAAAATAAACTTTCACTAGGCTTCAGTCTTTACTCATTGGCTCCAAACTATTTTGCTGATGAATGATTCTGATCAGAATTATTTATTATAGAAGGTAAATGAATATATTCATTTTTATTCATTCCTATTAAAATATTATGAAAAATGAACCCCAGTACAAACTGAATAAAGTCACCAGAGGAACAAAATCAATTAAAGACATACTGTGTACTTACACTCAGACAGACTTGGAATTTCAGTGCTTTAAGCTAATTTCTCTCTTGGTATTTGCAGAACCTAATCAGTAATGCAAGTAATGCTTATTAATAATATTAATAATGTACCTTATGCTATCTCTGTCAACTTAATAATCTTCTTGGGTTTTTTTTTTTTTTTTACTAAAGTGTCAATCTAACTTCTAGAATCCTACCCAAGAGAATCTATGCAAAAGTACAATTAACATTCATTGTATAGGCATAGGAATTAGCCATGGGCCCATTCATGAACGCCTGTAATTAAGTTATTTTACATATTACAATAATTTTATGTGAAATTATGCGATTTACATTATTTGCTTAATATAAACAGCTATTAGCACCACACATGATAGATACCAAGACTTTTAGTACATCATCTCATTTTAATTTTACAACGAGAAAAAAAAGGCCAGAGAGATTCAACAATTTACTTAAGGTTGCACAACCAGTAAACAGTGGAGTAATGATTTTAATTCAGGCATTCTAACATCAGAAAAACCTCTCCTAATGAGCCTTTTCTACTGCTTTATACGAGATAGAGATTTGGAAAACATTTGCTGGTAAAACAATGAAAAAGCAGATTAAGGCAAGGAAATAAATTTTCTACAAAGAGCTCTCAACACTACCAACCCAAGGAGGGTTATTGAGGGTGCCCTCCAAAAATAGTTTTTAATTTTTTGGTTTTTTTAAAGACAGAATAGAAAATGTCTTATGCCTCCAATTTTTATATTAAGAAAAACAAACATAAAACTATTACATTATTATGAATACTAGAAATATTTCAGTATACTCAATTGGCAAATGATTTCTCCACAAATTTAGTACTTTAGAAGGAAATAACACAAAAATTCAAACCATTCCCCATTTTTATTTATGTGGCTTAAGTAACTCCACACCAGCCAATGCTGATTAACATACTGGAGAACGCGGGTCCACAAAGACGGCTTCAGGAATGGATACATAATCCCACCAGAGCCATTTGCTGGTATTTCTAGAGAAGAAAAGCTAACAGAATTTTTTCTTCCAGGGGATGACATGGTGAAAGGGTATTTTCTGGTGAGAAACTACCACTGCCACTCTGCCACAAGGCAAGAGCTGGAGCTTCTGAGAGTCCCTTTCATGGGGACTCTGAGGACCCCCTGAGAGCAAGGCTGGCTCCTGAAGGTACAGCTATCTCTGAACCTTTCCATTATTACGCTAATAAATTTCCTTTATTTTTCAGGCCATTTGATTTGGATTTTCCATCCGCATGACCAAATGTTCCTAATTAAAATAGAAATTCAAAAGTTAAGAAGTTTAAAAAAATCCTCCATTCCTTCTTTTCCCAATACCACTACCTAAGGGAATCCACTGTAGCGCACACAGTTTAAAGCAGGTGGACCCTGCGAAACAGCAATATGGAAGCTGATGATGACAGCACAGGAAAACCAGCCTTTCACAGTTTAAAAGGCAGCAGTGTTGGCTAACAACTTTTTAGTATCATGTAGTTAATAAACCTTAACTCACCAGTTTTGTATCATAATTACACCAGTTTTATAGAACTGGCAATCCAGTCCTTTTGGATCAAGGATCCCCTTAAGAATCTGATGAAAGCTATGAATTCCCTTCACCAGAGATCCGCAAATATGCAAATAAACACATTTCCCAAACAATTTAGGGGGTTTAAGAACTCCTGTCCCCCAAGCCCACTCATGTAGATCCATCACCCCATGTTAAGAACCCCTATGGAGAGAGTACCAGTTGCTTACGCAAGAAGTATTGGAGCAACCAGCATCTTCCTGTTCAGTTTCTTAGAAAGGTTATCCACCATCCCTGAGACTTGCCCAAGTCGCAAAGATGCCCAGCAGATATTCTCCTTTAAAAAGCCTGTCTGAATCCCACCGAACTGTCAAGGCTTTCATTCATTCATCTTCTATTGGTTACAACAAGGCAGCAGTCACAAACATAAGAACAATAACAAAACTTTTACTATTCTGTCAACAAAAGTCAAATATGATTTTATATTATTACTATCTTTTCCTAATGGACAATTTTTAACTTATTGGGAAAGTTTTATGTAGCATTTATATTTGATTAAAGTATTTGGTATTATTTCTATAAAACACAAGGCAAATGACCCTTAGTATAATTTCCCTTTATACATTGTTCCCATCAGAAAACGAGCTTCAATTTAATGTTTTCCAAACTGCTCAGTACCAGGAAGTAACTTGCTATAAATGAGAAGGCCATCTGTACTATGTCTGAATCTCTCCCATTTAATCTGCTCTGCAGTAATTACACTAAAAAATTTATCTATAAACATCTCTCATAAGACCAAAAAACAGGTAGATTCAATCACTGCATTATATATCAGGAAACTGAGAAAGGTAGAAAAACTAAATGCTTTATTCCATATTGTCATAGGTGGACAATACTAAGAAAGTGGTGCTTTTAAAAGTTCAGAATGAAAGGCCAAGGTGACCCCTATGTATAATAAACTCATTTAGACTTCAAAAAGCTACAAAGCAATTTATCACAATTACCATTATCCAAGTAATCTCTCATGACTCAAAAAAAAGTATCAAATAAGTTAACATGGTATACAACAGAAATTACCGATGACAGATTTTCTATATATATTTGTAAAATAATGATTGATATATACTTTTCTATTCTAGTTAAAGTCAGTAATCACAATCACCTTCTTTTCAAAGGCATGTGAAAAGTTGTAATGGTTCCTATTTTATAGAAAAAAAAACTCAGAAGAGAGCCTTTCTCAATCCATTTTAAACTATATACATGAGAGTTCATAAAACGAATGACAGTGGCACACACAGTAGCTCCAGTGGAAGTCTGACAATAAACCCTACAGTTTACCTGTCCACAGAATTTATCACTTTTTTAATCAAAACTTGAACCAGATATTTTCCAAGTTCTATCACAAAGGGTTAGGACTCCTTTGCCTGTGCACTGGCATATAGCTAATTTCCGCCTCCTAAGAGAGATAAGATGCTTCTTCCCCTCACACACAGCCTCTTTCACTCCCAAGGACAGCCAGCCTGGCCCAGCAAGGATCCAGGATGGGGCATTGGAAGCTGCCTGGAAGGAACAAGGCTGCCCTGATGGTAGATCAGGTGCCTAGGGACAAACCCAGTGCACAGCCAGGAGGAAGGCCACCTGAGAGGATGTGGTCACCAAGAAGCATATAGACAAACAGGCATACCAGTTCAGGAATGCCATGAGCATCAGGGAGGGATGGAAAAAGCCAAGAGTGATTCTCAACTTTTTGGATTCCTGGTACATTTTCAGATACTGGAATTTCTGACTAGAGGACTTTCCTCTAAGCTATATTTGCACAAGACTGAGAAAATGTGCATTTTCCATCCTGAAGAATGGGGAGAGTACTTGCCAGTCACAGGTGAGACTAAAAGTCCCCACAACACCAAGCCATGAGCACTCCTTGCTACCTCTGCTCAGATACCACACTGCTCAACTAGGTCACTGCTCAGCACTGGGGAGCTGCTTCTGAATAGAGCTGTTGACTGCCAGGCGGATTTCCACTATGCCAAGGAGGTGGTTTTTCCCACATTTCAGTAAACACTTGATCTTTTTCAGGTGCCAGGCTAAAGTTAAGCCTCCTATCTCTTACTGCAGGAAACCGAACCCCACTTTTATTCACAGTCCTACTTACAACAGCCAGCACAGTATAACTAAGGAAGTCTAGGGAAAATAAATACGACACTCAGATCACAATTTAGGACCCAAGATTTAAGGTACCACCAGTACAAAAGCTAAAGAAGGGAGAAGTATGTAGCTCACGTTATGAAATCTACAGATGCAGGCAGGCCACCATCATCTGCTACAGGCAGGAGGCATGGAGCACCACAACCTAGGAGGATTATTTCCAGGGCAAGATGATAATTAGGAGACATTGACAAGAACAAGACAGAATCTGAAGAATTAAAGAGACTGGGATCCTAGGCATGTTTTTGAGAAAGGAGTTTAGACAACTAGGGAGGAAAAGGACAAGCAAAGTATCAGAACTGAAACACAAGGTTAAAGCTGGACTGATGACAGTAAAAGGTGACTGACTGCTTTAATCCTTCCTGCCAGAAGTCAGAGTTGGTTCTGGAGACTGGCTTGCGGCTGAGCTAGGAAGCAGGAATTGCGGGCGGAGGGGCAGCAGCTGGGGGGAGTGTGAGTCTGTGAAGGATGGAATCCAGGTAGAGCCCAAAGCCTGCTTCAACCCAGGCAGTGAAAATGACTAACAGTGGAAATGACTCAAGAAATCCTGAGTCATCCTGAAGGGAAACCAACGTCAGTGTCAATAACTTCTCTGGGAACTTGGAACACATGTGGTTGAACAAATATTTTAGAATCTAATATCTTGCCCAACACTGAATTGCTCCTTCATTTTGGATAGGTCGCACATTTCCATTCCTCAGAGCTCTTCAGTTATCAAATGAGGCTAATAATATTCTTTAAAATATTTTTACCAGTTAAAAACAAAAACAAATAAAAATCAATTAAGAGCTGACCTTCTGGAAAAATGACTTACTCCACTTGAACTCCTCATACGGAAGGCAAGTGTCCACAAACAGTTCACTCCGCACCAGTATCATACTCATCGGTAAACTCATCAGCGGAATAATACTCAGAACGAATGTGCAGTTTGCTTTTACAGTCACAGCAGGGCAATTAAAATCTGAATTTCTATAAAAATGAGAGATGAGTTAATTTTTCTCACACATTCCCTTCCAACGTAAGAAAACATTTGCTAATTTCCCATAATAGGCAAGGCATTGCGTGAGCTGCTAAAGAAATTACAAAAATAACTAAGACCAAAAAAATACTTGACATTAAAGTAAAAACAGAATTAGAAGGTTAAGTATTGTTAGTTTGCTATCTATCAGAATGTAATACTTCAAGATTTAATTCAAAATGCTTTTTCCAGATATTCCTATAGTTCAAATATACTAGAATACCACTGATACCTACAACAAGGATGAATCTACTAAAATGTTATGCTAAATGAAAGAAGCCAGGCACAGAAGACTGCATTCTACATGATTCCATTTACATGAAGTTTAAAGATGGGCAAAACCCATTTAAGGTAGAAATCATTAAGTGTTTGCCTGGACTAGGGAGGGGGAGGTTGGCTTAAAGGGGAACAGGGTAATGGAACGTCCTCCATCTCTCATTTTGGGTGGTGGTTATACAACTGAAGTAACTTAAACTGAGCAGTTAACAGTGTATTTTACTGTAAGATGTGCTTATAAAATGTTAACAAAAATGCCACGTGACTAGTAAACATTACTAGGGATAGAGGGTTCAGACAAAAGCATGGGGAAAGGCAATAGCAGTATCTTTTTTCCTTGATCTCAACGGCATTTATAAAGAAAATATTACCAATTTGGAAGGAATTAGAGCCATTAGATATACTAATAAATTTAATAATACAGTCATATTTTCAGGCATGTACGAAAGATACTAACAAAAAATAAATAAATAACAGGACTGTTTAATGGCAAATAAAAACAGGATTTGCATCCATTTCTTTTTGCCTTATGAACTGAAAACAAAGAAAGCCTTAATCTGCCTCTTAGATAACTGCTCTATCAGGAGGGTGCTGTGGCCATTCACAGGGAAATTCCGCGTAGTGATTCTCTAGTTATTAGGATTTCTCAAGGGGTATAACCTTGAAAGGAGCACATCAGCCTTACCTGGGGATTTTCCACCCTCACAAGAATTCTGATCCATGCCCCAAGGGCTTGGTTATGACTCCCAGTCAAGCTACCCTTCCTCCAGGCAGGAATGAGTCACACCCCCTCACCTAGCAGGGCAGGAAGCCTAGAGAACAAGTTTCTGGCTGAGAATCCAGGCCAGATGTCTTCCAGTTCCCTGCCTCTTTAGGTCAGGAGAGGAAAAGATGGAGTGTGGGGAACAAATGTACCTGCTCTCTCTCTCTTTCCTCGTCCTATGTCAACTGAGGGAAGCTACACGGAATTGTTGAGGTCCAAGTTCTCAGCAGCGTCTGCTTTAACATAAGGAAGGAAGACAATTATGCTAAATGAACTGCAGAGCAAGAATGAAGTGAACTAGGGGTTACCAAGTTTTGTTACTTTCCAAACCAGTGCTATTGTTTTAGCCAATCTGCCAAGGAATAAAGCGGCATAGTAGTACCATGAGCAACAGCACTGCCTTGCAAGGTGCATTAACAGCTATAGAAATCAATATAAACAAAACCTCTGCCCGGGGAATTCCCCCAGTACATCTGGACTTGTGAGCCTGAAAGCATTTGTGATGTTTTACACATTAATCTAATGCACATCTTGAGCATTCTCATAGACCTGCTTTTTAAAGAGATGGTAATCTAAGGCCACGTTATTTTTAGAATTATAAAAATAACAGCTGCACTTGTCAGCCATCCCCCAGTGAGGCCCATCCCCTTGCACTAGCTTTGGATACACCCAAGTTCTGTTCTCAGCTATCCTGGGTCTCTTTTTTCACAATCTTTAAATATAATCTGCTAGTACTCTGTTGGTATGTCTGTCTTCCCTGCCAGGCTGCCTACTCTGAGGTCAAGGGACATTTCTGTCTTTTTTGTTGCTCAGTTCCCAGTACCTCGCACAATGCCGGGCAAATAGATGGTGCTGAATAGACATTAGGTAAATGTATGGGTTTCTGTGTGCATTTTTGGTTTTTACTTTATCACATATAAGAATATAAGTGCCACTAAAGATGGGATCCTCTATCTGCTACTATATTTCCACATCCTAAATATTCTGCACATAACCCATAGGAGGTTTTTGGTAAATATTTACTGAATTAATAAAGATTGTAAACGGAGATCAATCCAGTGCTCTGGGCTAAATGAAATCTGTATGCACGTGACTTTAAAAAGCAGTGGGCCTGATATATAAAGAAGACTCACTGCTAGTAAATCACATAGTTTTCAGAGGGATTTTTTTTTTATGCTAAATAAGTTATCCAAGATTGTGATTGAACTCTGCAAAATAAGTATTTTGAAATATAAAACAAGCCACTAGCCACAGTAACTCTCAGGAAAACCATGATTACCCCATTGCTCAAAAGCCTGCTGCTGTGTTTGCTTACCCTTAGAAGGGATGAAAGGGCTGTTTGGAAATGCTCACGTCTCCTCTATGATTTGTAGGCTGCACTATGCCTGTTATAGAAGCATGCACCCAGTGGGCACTAAATACTATTTAAAGTTAAATGAAAGCACAAAATATGAGGTGGTCTGGCAATCTTCTGGCAGGATATAGGCAGAAATCCAGTGGACAAGAAGAACTGCAATTCTAAGTGCAGTAATGGAAAGATGGAATTTTGGCTTTTATTGAGAAAGTCACTTCTACGAAAGGCTTAAATTATAAAGCAAATAATCCTAAACTCTACTCTATTTGGGGATAAAAATAGCTTTCTTTCTTTCCTCTTGCTCTCACCCACCGAAATGGAATGGAATGTTCAAACTTTTCTTAGGTTTGATGCTGGTGGAGAGGCCTGCCAGTGTTCAAGTTCTCACAGTTGGTTGTAGGCTGAATCACCCTCAACTTTCAAGAGTACAGAATGAGAAGTGTCATTTCATATCCTATTTTGCAAATTAGATTATTTACATCATTAAATTCAAAATGGCTCAAACTACTCATGCGTTCATGTCTTCAGTCTTACCGTTTTGCCTTGTGTCACATTCATCTATTTTAACAGGTTTTATTTGACCTTAAACTTTTCAATAATACTCAATGAACAGAAATTTTCATCTTGTGGGCAAAATAAACATTTTACAATTTTTCCTTTTAAAATAATGAACCACTGAATGAGTAAAAACTATAAATATGCCTTTATTGAAAGTTCACATGATCAATATCAAAAACACTTCTAACATTTACATTTGCTTAATTAAGAAGTGCTCCTACTTTTTACGTTTTCTTTAGAATGAAGGCTGTCAAAATGCCATCTGATATTCCATTATGAATTTTTACACTATATTCTCTTACCTTCCTTACTAAAATTATATATTAGAAGTGATGATACAATTCTGTTGTGAAATGCATCTACTGAAAAGTGCAACTTGATATTATTCCAATCACTGATATTTCTCTGTTTCATAGTTGTTTTATAATTACTGCATTTTTTTGGTGGTGTTTTTTTTTTGAGACAGGGTCTCAGTCTGTCGCCTGGGCTAGAGTACAGTGGCGTCACCATAGCTCATTGCAACCTCCAACTCCTGGGCTCAAGCAATCCCCCTGCCTCAGCCTCCCGAGTAGCTGGGACTATAGGCTCATGCCACTGTGCCCGGCTAATTTTTCTATTTTTAGTAGAGATGAGGTCTTGCTCTTGCTCAGGCTGCTCTCAAATTCCTGGCCTCAAGCAATCCTCCCACCTCGGCCTCCCAGAGTGCTAGGATTACAGGCGTGAGCCACCATGCCTGGCTCATTATTGATTAGCCTACTATGCGCCAGGAACTGTACCTCATGTTTTGTATATATTAACATATTAACCCTTATAAAAATCCAGTAAAGTGAGTATCATTACCTCTTCTATATTATCTCTACATTTTTCTGATATGGAAATCAAGACTCCAAAGTTATAAGAACCTGCCCAAGGACTGATCAATATCCAAAGGGCCTTTCTTTCCAGTCATACCACATAGCTCTTCAATAATCAATATCTTTCATTTATTTACTTATTCAGTTAACAAAAACTTATTTATTTTTTTTTTTTGAGACAGAGTGTCGCTTTGTTGCCCTGGCTAGAGTGAGTGCCATGGCGTCAGCCTAGCTCACAGCAACCTCAGACTCCTGGGCTCAAGCGATCCTACTGCCTCAGCCTCCCGAGTAGCTGGGACTACAGGCATGCGCCACCATACCCAGCTAATTTTTTCTATATATATTTTAGTTGTCCATATAATTTCTTTCTATTTTTAGTAGAGACAGGGTCTCGCTCTTGCTCAGGCTGGTCTAGAACTCCTGACCTTGAGCGATCCACCCGCCTGGGCCTCCCAGAGTGCTAGGATTACAGGCGTGAGCCACCGTGCCCGGCCAACAAAAACTTATTGATCACCTACTACATGTCAGGCACTATGCTGCTCACTGAGGCAAAAATTCCCACGATACTCCCAGTTTAATGAAAAAGACAAAAAGTGACAATGAGCTGTATAACTGGAAGGTGCAGCCTTGGGATAAAGGTGAAATCTCTAATAAAAAAACAAAAGAGGGCCTTTTTGTTACAACAAAGTGTCCAATCGTTATCTGTGGTGAATGTGTCTTGCTCTTGCTCTATAATCCTTTCTTTCTGTCCTCAATAAACCTTGTTTCGTACTAAAAAAAAAAAAAAAAAGTATATCTGGGTTAAGATTTTGGTAAAAACAGCTGCCCGTTAATATTAATAACATTAGCTTATTATTATGGAGGGCTTTTAGGGTATCAGGCACCACCATCGTGGAAAGTAATATTTTTAAATGGCATTCTTCCTTTGATACAACCATTTTATATGAAGTAGGCTCTAATATTAGCTCCGTTTTACAGAGGAGGGGAAAGTTGTGTTAATCATTCAAAGTCACATGGCTGATGAATGTCTGTGTCAGAATTTGAACACACATCTGTCTAAAACTAAAGGTTAAGGAGTGGTGGGTCTCCAATTCTGGGCAGAACCAGGCTGCTGTCTGGTGAAAATACTGAGTCAGAGGTAGGGTAAAGGGCTCTGAGGGGCCTGGGGGGCAACAAAGGAGCAGGAAAAGGAGCTGACAGGGGGTCATCACAAGGACCACAGATCAGCACGGTGGCCCCTTTCTTCCTTGCAGTACAATAGGATGCCACTCCACACCCCTGACCAAATTAAGGTGAGGCTACTATATCCATAACAAACAGAAGAAATAATCTCTCACCCCAGGGAAGAGTCATCCTTTTCTTTTAATCTCCAGAAAGATACCTGTAATCTAATTCAGGTTTTCACCTTCAAATCCAGACCTTGAGTAAGGATCATTTCACCTGATCTCTAATATCTACACTTAAGCCAGGGTTTTGGGGGGAAGGAGGGCATATCTCCTCCAGCACATGGCCTGTTCTCTCCTCTCTGCCACATCCAAGTGGATGCAGATTCCCAAGGCAGGCCCACAGCCCTCTGAAAGTGTGCAGAGAGAACAGGGTCTCTGATCTTAGAAGAAAGACATTTAGAGAAATGAGGGGCAGAAACTGATGCTGCTTGAATACACAATGATCATAAACTGGGAAGGTGGAGAGTGGGAAAGATGCAGAGATCAAACAGGTTTTAAACATCAAGTCATCAAGCCCTTCCCCATTATGTGCTGCCTGCCTGCCTGCCTGCCCTCCCTCCACCAAAAAAATTCCTCCCTGTTTCCGCATTTCCAGTACTAAGAACGGAATCGCATAGACCCATGACCACTGGGGATCTCACTGCTAATTTCTCTCTCCTCTGTTCTCCTGTGACATTTCAAAGGCTCAAGTTGTAATAAAAGCTATTTATTTCTTTCCTAAGTGACTCCTTCATCACTTCTTGTGCATTCAATTATATGATGACACAAAGGAATATGCTCACTTTAGTTAGAATTGCCTAACAGCAAACGGGAGAAGGGGACAGGCCATAGGGGCCACTGATGGAACCACAATTTCTACACTCATGAGCCATTTATTGGGAGCCTCTCATGTGTCAGCTACTAGGGTCTTTTGCTAAGATTCCCGGAAAGGGATTCCCCCTGAAATAGGTTTCCTGGAATTTGGAAAACATTATCAGATGATCTGTGAGAGTATAGGGAAAAACACACACAATAATTATCTCTTTGTAGAAACCACATGCTGTTTTTCAACTCCTTTATCTTTAAATACATGTGTCTGCAGCACAGCCACTGTCAGGATTATCCTTAACCGGACACTTATTGAGCAGTCCCTGCATGCATAACACGACACCGCGCAGCACAAAGCAGACAGCAATGTTTGAGGGGAAAGGACTTAGTGCTCTGAGGTTAGAGTAGCAGTTCCCATGACTGCTTTCAAAAATAATTATCTTTGAGAGTGATATTGCAACTAATACTTGTAAGTATCCAAGTGAAAAGGGCCCCTTCCCAGTACCCTACATACCAACTGGCATCTTCTCAGCAATGACTCAGGACTAAAGAAACAGGCTTAGAGAGGCTGATAAACTTGCCCCAGGTGACAGATTCTAGGTGACATAGCACAAGGTTCTAGGTGACCAAAAATTCAGGTCATCTGACCAACAAGACTTTTCTCTTCCCTTCTTACCACTCTACATGAACAGCCAATTACCTTTACAGGATCCTCTTTCTTCCTTATGATCATTTTTCTGACCTTTTCAGGGATTAATTTCCCCTCAAAGAAACCAAGAAGCCCTCTTTAAAGTACACTTTTCTTTCTTCCTAAGCAGCATCTAAGATCAGTAAATTTATTATACATTGTTTCTTTACCATTTTTATCACTCAGAAAATAATGATGGATTTTGCTTTTTCATGTTTTTTTAAAAGAGAAAGTATAATGTCTTACACAACTAAAGCATTCTGGGCTTTCGTAGTAAGTAACAGTAGAAGGAAACAAAGTAACAATGAATGCAATTATTTCAAATCATAATATAAATTATAACAAAACTTTAAAAATAATGTTAAGGGGCCGGGCACAGTGTGGCTCACACCTGTAATCCTAGCACTCTGAGAAGCCACGGCAGGAGGATCACTCTGGCTCAGGAGTTCAAGACCAACCTGAGCAAGAGCAAGACCTTGTCTCTACTAAAAATAGAAAAAATTAGACAGGCGTGATGGTGCTGGCCTATAGTCCCAGCTTACTCAGGAGGCTGAAGGATTGCTTGAGCCCAGGAGTTTGAGGTTGCTATGAGCTAGGCTGACACAATGGCACTCTAGCCCAGGCAACAGAGCAAGACTCTGTTAATCAATCAATCAATTAATCAATAAACGTTAAGGATCTGACTGAGTTTTATATTCAGGGAGGATGTATTCTCCCTGTTTAGAATTTAGTGGGAAATAATTTTTCTTTAAAACTTAGTACAACTTAGAAAAAAAGAAACATGCTTAAGATTGTGTCCATGTGATGCCATAAGAAAAACTGAGCCATCATTTTGTCTGTGGAAAGCCAAAGATTATTTTTCAAACATCTAGATAGAATGTCTGGAGAAATCATGACAAATTTAATTACATAAACACAACCCCAGTTTATATAAAACAAGCTTTATAAACAAGCCTATAATTTGCATAATTGTACTTTGTAAAAAAAAAAATCTATTTACATGACTTTGACCTACGGCTAAAGTCCTGCCAAAGTTAGAATAAACATTATAGAAAAGTGAATTTTAAAGACCAATATCCTTTTTTCCCCCCAATTTCAAGTATTTGTATTTTAAAATAATGTGGGAAATGGTAGAATTTTAATGCCCTAGAATGAAAGCATTAAATATAAAAGCAACATCTGGATTTCACAAAAGAATATATTTTCTTTCATTTGTATTTTTGGCTGTTGAATAACTGACTGCAGCAAGATCTTTCGATTAGTATTCAGACATGTAGCCAGAGCAGTAATAAATACCATGGCAGAGAAAGTTGCCTATTAACCCTTCAACTTGTCTTATACACAAATGTTCCATCTGATATGCTTTGGCTGAATAGTAGCTGAATTGCTCGTTGGTCCATGTCCAAAATATTCTATTGTTGACATATTCATCTACTATTCTTCAAACTGGCTGCTTCTTAGGATGGATGCTAATTAATTTTAGTTGTACTACTAAAAACACAAAAAGTAAAAAAAAAAAGTTACATAAGACAATCATTTGATTGTATTAAATTCCCGTAATTTCTATCTTTATATATGATTTACCAATCAGTCAAGTAGTACATTTCCTTGGTTAAAGGTAATTGGAAATGATGTTTTCTGTTCTAAAAATAGCCATTTTTGCACAGACCCAGCCCTGAACGCATAAATCAAAAGCAGATCAGGCATCTCAAATCATATAGCATACAAAGCTTCCATTAAAATCTAAAAAACAGTCCTGTAACAAATGTTTTGTTGAGCATCTACTATATGATAAACATTATGACATTCAGGCTGTAGGATCCAAAGATGAGTAAGATAGAGCTTCTCCCTATAAGACTATAGCTTTTGGTTAAGATGCACTGAATCAGCTAGACTACAAAATACAAACTAAGTACAGTATACCAGAAGAAAACCTAAAGTACTAGCTACAGTGGAAACTTATTAAAATATAATCATTTTAATCTGAATTGCTACAAATACCACTTTCAGAATTCAATATCATCCTTTAACTCATGGCTAGCTTATGCAATTCTTAATAATACTTTATAGTCTCCCCTCAAGAATATCAGAATTAAAATCATACATCTGATAGAAGTCTTCAAAGGCATTTTTGGTCTAAACTTCTACATTTTTAAAAGGAAAAAAATAATAAGTGTAGTGCAATCAACAAGACTGTTGCAACCCCTTGAGAAAACAGAAAGGAGTGTGTGTGTAACTCTTACTCTTTTAGAGCTATATTTGTCTCAGATCCAAAGAACAATGAGTATTATAAGAGGAGACTGAGGAACCTTCTGGAAAGCAATTATTTTACTTGAGAGTTAGAACACAGAAGATAAATCATGAGTCTGGATTTGAAACTAATAAAAGGTTTATGAAAAGGGCAAGACTGACTATGCTAAAAGAGACTTTAAGGACAGTTTGCTTTGCTTTGTTTTTTTTATCTATCATCTCCTTGGTAGAGAGTGTGTGTATATGTATGATATGTACATAATATATGATCCCCTTGCCATACCGAATAAGGTGAGGGTAGTATCAAGGTTTATCTTTTGAGAAACCATCGTGCCTTTAAGGAGAATACCCACGGTACTGTGCTGTCTTAGCCCTATTCCTGCACCTGTCTTCTTGTCCCTCCAGGGCTGGCTCAAGTACTACCTCTGTAGACCTGTCCTGGATTCTCCTAAGCAAGGTTATATACTTTCTCCTTGATGCCACCGCTGAACCTGGTACACATCTTGATTACAGCATTAATCACAAGTGACTGCAATTACCTCTTTCCATATCTGTCTCCTTTCTACACAGTGAGATACTGCATGGCAGGGACCCATGGACCCAGCACAGTGCCTGGCAGAACACGCACACTCAACATTTTTAGAACAGATAACCGGGGATATCTCAAAATGCCAGAGAAGAAGAGAATTGTACCAGGGCCATAAAACAACTAAGCATTATGTTAATCAAATTATTTTAAAAGAATAAACCTTCATTCTTTCAACAATTACTTGGTTGGCTCCTACCAGAGCGCTATGAGGGCTGTAGTTTAAACACAAAACACAACAAGGCACCTGCCTTCAGTGAGCTTACACTTTAGAGGAGGGTGAGGAAGACAGGCAATTTTGTAAAATTGTAACAATGGAATGTCTACAACATTTAGAATATTTTGCATGATCTCTAAAAGACCCAAATGACCTAGACCTAGTCACCAAGAAATTTACACTCTAATTGTGGGAATAATAAACAAAAAGATAAGAACAACAAAGACAAAACATAACTGACGCTAATTGCATAGAACAGAAAAATAAGTGCGAGAGTTCACTGGTGAGCACTTTGGGCTAGGAGGGTCAATAATAATTTTCTGGGCTGGATGTAGCAGCTCATAGCCTATAATCCTAGCACTCTGGGAGGCTAGGATTGAGCTTGATTGATCACTTGAGCTCAGGAATTTAAGACCACCCTGAGCGAAACTCCGTCTCTACTAAAAAATAGAAAAAATTAGCGGGGTGCAGTGGTATGAGCCTGTGGTCCTAGCTACTCAGCAGGCTGAGGCAGAAGGATTGCTTGAGCCCAGGGGTTGGAGGTTGCTGTGAGCTATGAAGACGCCTCTGCACTCCAGGTGGGGTGACAGAGTGAGACTGAGGATCCCATGACCCCCTCTTTGGGTTCCATCAATTTGCCAAAGCAGCTCACAGAACTCAGGGAAACACTTCCACTCACCAATTTATTCTAAAGGATATTTCAAGGGATATGGATGAAGAGATGCATAGGGCAAGGCATGTGAGAAGTGGTGGGGAGCTTCCATGCCCTCTCTCAAGCACCTCCACTGTTCAGCTATCCGGAAGCTCCCCAAACCCTGTTCTCTTGGACCTTTCATGGAGACTTCATTGGATAGGCATGACTGAAGCATGAACAACCATGTGGAAATGTGATTGAACAAAAAGGGCATGATCTAACACTAAAAGACGGAGTGGAGAAACCCGACAAGGTCTGTCTGTCCACATTCTGGTTGGCCTCTCTGTGCAGCATTCCATCCTCCAGGGTATGGGGCAGGACCCCTCAGACAAGGTAGGTCAAAGAATTTCATTATGGCCAGCTCGTACAGAGAGATCATACTTTTAGTTTCTAAGGTCTGCCTTGTGGAGAAAACGGAGCAGGTGAAAGGCAGGCAGGAAAGGGTCACAGAGACAGATTCTGTTTTCTGATGCCTGCTCCCGAAGTCTAGAGCACCTCAACATTATAACAAGGTCTATGGGAGTTATGAGTCAGGAACCATGGATGAAAACCAATATGTGAATATATATATATCTCATAATATCACAGGCAGCCACTCACTGAGAAAAAGAGGAGGTAAGGCTGAAATTACTGAGAAGGGGAATGGTCTGAGCCAAAGCAGAGGAGAAAATTATTATGTAAGAATTGTTGTTGTTGGAACAATAGAAAATTCTCCCCTCCAGCTGCCACTTTCCATCTAATCACTCAGCTCAAGTCCAGGAGTCATTGTGGGCTCTTCTCTGCCTGCTGGAAAGAATCAGTTTCTCAGACCGTACCGATGCTGCCTCTTTCATAAAACTCTCAGACCCATTCCTCTCCATCCCCTTGGCCTCTGTGGGCATCCCCCAGCCCAACTCCTGCAAGGGCTTCCCTCTACCTTCTCCTATCCATTTTAGAATACGCTGCCAGGGAGACCTTTCCAAAAGCAAAGCCAATCCTATCACCCCTTTCCTTAAAATCTTTCAGGAGCTCCAAACCATATACAAGATAAAATTCAAAATCCTTAAAGTGTGTGGAGAATTCTTCATGGTGTAGCCGCACCCTTCTCCCCAGCCTTCCACCATAGGCAACTGCTCAGAACTCCCGACTGTCCTCAGGCACTCCGTCCATTGTACCTGCCTGGTCCTTCAACACTTGGCCCAACAATCTCTTCTGTGAAACTCTCTCCCATCCTCCTCCCACGTTGTGTGTACTTCAATAATGGCACTTACTGAAAATGTCTGTCTGATGATATATTTAATACAAGAAAACAAATTCAGTTTATCCTGCTATACTCTCGCAACACAATCCACACTGAATACTTCTGTGACCAGATGTGTAGGGTTTTCCCCCCATAAATCAAGCAAGTAGTCCTTTGGTGAAACTGCCCTTTATAAAATAAAGGGCCACAAGGTGGGAACTGTGGTAGAGGAAATGTATATACGACCAGCCATTCTTCCCTAGCTTGCTGTCCTGTAATTGCTTACTACTCAGGAGTCATATAGCTAATGGTCATAAAGATTCTTAGCTTTCTTCACTGCTCCCATAGATAACATCACCCTTGTGAAACCTGAGGCTAGTTTTTGAGATATCTTCCAGGCCTTGCATTCCAGTGGGACGATTGACCCATCCAGACCAGTGGCCTATACCAAGGAACTGACTCAACTGGTCTTGTGATCCCCATCTAAGAACTGACTCAGCGAAGAAGACAATTTCTACACCCCTATGGCTCCTCCCAGAAGCAAGCCAATTAGCAAACCCAATTGCCTAGTCTTTTATCCACCAAACTATCTTTAAAAACCCTTTCTCCCAAATTCTTGGGGAGACGGATTTGAGAACTTCTTCCCGTCTCCTCAAATGGCACCTGTGATATTAAACTCTTTCTCTGCTGTAAGCCCTGCTGTCTCGGTGCATTGGCTTCCTCTAGAGCACTGGGCAATGAACCTGGTAAAGCTGTGACATCAGCAATGGAAACCAGCTGGGTGTCCCCTAAATCAATTCAATTCTGATCCCACCTACCTGAGGGTAGTATCAGATCCCATAAGTTGAGGGCTCAGTCCCAAAATACTGCCCCCCACCTTCCAATGCTAATTACAAACCCAGGTTGTTTTGTCTGTGCTTGTGAGCAACCACCTATAAATCGAGGTTTCTATAACCCTCTCCATAGTTTCTACTGATTTGGTAGAGAGGCTCACAGAACTTTTGGGTTTTTATGGAGGCTTCCTTACACAGGCATGATTGATTAAATCGCCGGCCCCTGGTGATCAACTTAACCTTCAGCTCTTTTCTCCCCTCCCTGGAGTTTGGAGGGTGGGGCTGAAAGTTCCCACCCTCTAATCCTGCCTTGGTCTTTCTAGTGACCAGCGCCAATCCTGAAGCTACTTAGGTAGGGGTTGCCAGCCACCAGTCAATTTATTGGCATATAAGATGACACTGATCACTTTGAAAATTCCAAGGAGTTGTATGCCAGAAAACTGCAATGAAGACCAAATACCACATGTATGTCACAATATCATAGTCTGGTTCCAAGGAACTCTCCTCCTGGAGGACACAGGTATGTCTTACTCATTCTTAGTCTTCCAACAGCTAACCCAGCAACTAATCTTACACCTAGCACACAGAAGGATTGCTTAATTGATGTTGATGAGGCAAATCTGGGGTTAGGACCACATTTGCAGGTGATTAAACGTGAAGTAGGTAATGAAGTGAAGTGGTACGTGAAGATAAGTCTATCTCAAAATGTGACAGTGAAAAGGGAGCCAATAAATGCACCTGAGAGTTACAGTTGGACCACTGCCTCTCAGAGATAATAGACCATGGCCTCTGTCCACCCCCAATGACATGACCATTAGTGATAGGAATCAGAGAATAAGCTGTACCATGAACAGACTGAGAACCCAAAGCAACCAACCAACCATGTAAACAAAACCTTTTTGTCTGAACAATCTGAGTAGTCCCTGATAGTTCCCTTCTTTTTTGGAACCACTTTTCCTTCGTCAGCAAAGTTCAACCATAGAGAATGCAAGAAACAAAATAAACAGCATACTAATCTGATTTCTACATTCTGCCATAAAAGATGTTTCTATCACTTTCTACATCAACAGGAAGAGATGAATTTAATGCATTGATTAATTGGGGGGGGATTAGAGACAAAGCAGTCAAGGACACTCTTCTGCACACTAGGCAGTGGAGTACACAGCCTGCCTCCCAGAGGCTGGCAAAGACTCGTGGTTTCCACCAGCACAACAAGGGCTACAAGCCACAGATTTCCTGACACTCCTGCCTGGATGTAACCTCTGTGGTTGGTTGTTGGAGTTGCATTAGAAAATAAGTGGCCGTTTGCAAAAATGTTTTCATGCCAACAGGTTGCCTCATGAGGAAACTTTTGAGCAAACAAGGGAAAGACACCCACGGTGAGATTTACTATCTTTGATTCTCCAGGTCAGTTTATCTAAACTAGGAGACAACCCTGACACTTAATGTACTGAACAGTGCTTCAAAAGTAAGCAGGAACCCACCATTAAAAAGGCCCTCAATCCCAGCCTACTAGAAGGCACACTTCTATATAGTACATAAAACATCTCCGTGAGGTAATCAGGGACCACATCTAGTCAGAAAAGTTTTTCTTTTGTCTCTTGTAAATTAGGCCAAGATAATGTCAGTTGGTACATCCAGGAACCTGTGTCAAAATAATTCTCCTGCACTGAATTATAAAGTTAATACTTACAGAGGGATTTTACAGAGATCTTCAGTACCCAAGTGGGTGTTAAGCTATTATACGCTATTGGCAGTGACAATCAAGTAGTTGGAGAAATGTATTAGTCAATAGCTTTAACATAGCCCTGTATTACAAAACTAGAGCAGAGGTTAAAACTATGATCTTCATTTCCCCAATAGCCTCTTCCCCAGTTGGAAATTATAATTATTTTGTAAAAGGCTCTGCACCACTGTCAGCCTACTTCTGGTAACATTTAAAAAGGCTTATTATTTTATAATGGCATAACTTTCCACTGGCATGGTAAAACATTTTCTGATATAAAGTCATTGCAACCCACTTTAAATTTTTATACCCAAAATGAACCACCAAAAATTGCTGAGATATGTTTAAATGATATCGGTTGACATAAAACATGTTGAGTTGAACCCTATACACACTAAAGTATTAATATTAGTAGTTTCTGAGGAGTGGGGTGAGGAAAGGTAGAGATATTTAAGTTTTTCTTATATATCCACACTGTTTGAGTTGATAGAACAAGCATGAATTATATTTGTCATTAAAAATAAAAAGAGCTATTGCTGGAAACTTAAGATGAATTTTTATAATGCCTCATCAGGGTAAACACACACTAGACCAAATTAGTTCTTTCTAAACTGAGATCTGTTGATGGCACAGTGGAACAAATAAAGCTCAGAACCTCTTGCTTACTTCAATTTCCATGTGCGCTTTTACCCTCATTTATTTACAATTCTCAATATAAACAGTGACGCCTCACTATAACAGACAAGAATATTTTCCTAGGAAACAGCCTGTACTAATTTTATTATAACTTTAACTTTACTATGATTTCTATTTTTATATAATCATCCCTTACTACTAAATCTTGCTAAAGAGGAGTATCATATATTATCTATTACCTGACAGCCAGAGTGACCAGGTGGAAAGGGTATTAATTTGCACTGGTCTTGCAAGTCAGAAAACCTGGCTTTGAAAGTGTGAGAAGCCAGGCAGATTAACCCGTGAGCTTCAGTATTTGCTCCCTCCTTAAGGATGAATACCTAAGAAATTGTTCTCAAACAAATGAAAGGTAAAACTAAGCCATGGGGTGTAATCCCCTATGTTCAATTCGTACCAGGACAACCAGGAAGTTATCGAAGTCTTCCGATTTAAATGATCAGTATCTAAAATGTGAAAGAAAAACCACACCCGACTCCTTAAATTAAGTTACTTTTAAAGTTATCAGAGAAGAACAGGGCCTCAGGTCATGGGCAGGAACTGTTCTGTTTTAAAATCGATTAGCCATCCAGCTGTGGCAACTGAGCTGGAGTCGGCACAACAGACCGGCATGGTAATTTAATTAGTCTTCTGGAGGGACCTAATATGTCATCATTCCTAGTCAGTGTTCTCTTTAGGGATCCGATTTTCTCCCTACTCCTCCCATTCGTTTCCCCTTCAATTCCTCCCACCCCTTTTGTTTGCTTTTTCACTCGTAAGCAGCTGTTCCTGGGTTCCGCCTACCACTTCTATGCATTTTTAACTCCAACTAGAAATGGGGTACCCCAGACTGGCTCCCCAAGCTCCAGGGCCCGTCAGGAGGAGTAGAAAATGCTCTGCGGTCCACCTTGCCGGAGGCATTCCTATCTGATCACTTCTCCTGCAGGCTCTGCAGAGGGAAAAAGGTACCCAGCCCGCGCCTACCGGACACAAATCACTTTCCAGGGCCGCCCGCCCCGCCCCAACCCTCCCAGACCGTCGGTTTGCTTTTACTTTAAGGAGGATTCTGGTGGGTCACACCCTGCTCGCCAAACTCGGGCCCGCTCCCCGAGATCCGCCTATGGGCTCGCCCCTGCGCCCGGAATCTCTGCAATACCCAGCCTAGAGGGAGGCGGAGGAAATGACCCAAAAGTTGCTTCTGAGTGGAGACTTCCACCCGCGGAGGCGCCCCCGTATCCGCCGTGACTTTTCAGAGGCTGTACCCCTTTCCCGTCCAGAGACTGTCCTCGGGGCGATCCGCTCCCGCGCCCCCCGGGGCCGCAGCCTGGCCTGAGCCGCCGGGCGGGCCGCACTGGCGGGTTCCCTGCGCCCCTTCCCGGCGCGGCCGAGGGTCCCGGCCAATCTCCCCCGCAGAGAGTCTAGCGCCCCCGCGCAGTCCCCGAACTCCTTGCCGCATTGGCTCGGGCGATCGGATGGAGACGCGGGGACCCCCTTACTCACGAATATCCCCATCGTCCTCGTCCTCCTCCTCCTCCTCCATGTCTAGCAGAACGTTCCTGGTTATCTTCTTCATGTCTCCCCCAGAAGGCGGCTCCGCACTTGGCGCGAGGTTGGGGGCTCCCGGGCTCCGGAGCGAGACACCGCTCCCGGGGACCGGGGCGGGGGCCGGCGGGGCGCGTGTCGCTCGGCTCAGGGGCCGCTCTGCCCAGCCCGCGCCCGGGGAAGCCGAGCCAAGGCGGCCGCAGACCCGCGCCCGGCGCCCGAGAAAGCCTGTCGCCCGCCCAGCGCGGCCGGCGACTGAGCATGCCCAGTGAGCCCGGGAGCTCGCTGCGGAATGATTAAACTTCCCCGGGTTTTATTAGGCGCCCAGAAGGAAGTCGGGAGGCGAGAGGGAGTAGTTAGCGATTGCGTCCTGCTCGCGGGGGAACTCGCACAAGGGGAAGGCGGGCACGCGCGAGGGTTGGGGTGGCCGGGGTTCCCCAAACGTCGCCCCCAAACCGGGCAGCTTTGGGTTCTAAGGTCACATATGGACGCACACTGGGGCTTGCTTTCTCTGACATCTGATACTGGAGAGGGAAAAATGCAGTTTCAGCTCGCATGAAGAACGCTGAAGGCGACCACGTTTGAAGGGCGTTTAGAGGCAACCTGGAGCTAATAAAAGGGGATCTTTAAGTAAATTACTAACTCCGGAGTGGGGTAAAGTGTAATCTGTAGGGCAAGGTTGTAAGATTACAGAAGAGAAAGATCACAGGGGCGAAAAGGAGGCAAAACTCGTAAAGAATTAGTGATAGGAGAGAGAGAGAGAGAATCTTGTAAAGAAAACGTGTGCACAAAGGCAGGACTTCCGCATAAATTGAGGTTGCGGAGACGAGAGAAGCGCCCTCTACCCCGCCCTCGCGGGCACACGCAGGGAGTGGTCGCAAGATAGTCGCCGAGCGGGCAGCCCATTTGGACAATGGAAATCAGTCCTCCGTGTCAGAGGCAAAAAGCGGAAGACCAGTATAGTTAGATGTAAATTCTTTTCTAAAGCAATGTGGAAAACTATAGTAAGAGGAAACAAAATTAAGGCAGAGTTTTTAAAAAATGCATTTCTAGAGACCAAAAGAAGCAATGGGACAAATACAAAGGTATTTAATATTTTTTAAGACCCTTGGCGGAGTTTAAACTGCAGGTTCCTTCGATTATGTGTCTACAGAACTTTTTTCAAAAAAGGTGGTGAATTCAGCTGAGTCAATTTTGGCTTCTCAAAGTGGCTAAAAGGTGTGTTTGAAATCTTTGTTGTGTTTATTATTGTCTAACACTGCTCATTGAAATTGTTTTTTCCACTGAAGTACCACGATTATTACAGTAACACGAAATCTGTGCATTTTATTCTCCCCTATATACATATTTTAATGTTCTATATGAAAGAAAGAAAACATTAAGACCGATATTAAGTGGGAAAATAGCCATGAATGTGCATTAAAAGACATGATGAAATTACTTTTAAGAAAATATCCAGGAAATACTATACTTGCTTCTTAAGGTACTTTTTTGAATAAAGAGAATTGTTTTACTTGTAAAGAGAAAACAATACAGTACTCTGATGAGGAGAGGAGATTGTTTTCTTTCACTGAACTCTCTTCCCTGAGCTTGTGAAACTTACTAAAGTAGAAACTCCAGAGGTATTTTGGTTACCTGATCAGTTTTCACAATTCTTATTTAACAAATGCTTATATGGTGCTTTTTATGTGCTAGGTACAGGTCTAAATGTTTTTACATTCAGTCATTTAATCTTCATAACAACCCTCAGAGTTGGTGTTGTTATCACCCTTTTATTCAGGCACCAGGTGATTGGGTAGCTTGTCCAAAATCACACAGGGGACAGAGTAAGTGATAGAGCTGGGATTCAAACCCAAGCAGCTTGTTCCAGAATCTGTGTTCTTATCCACTTGGTAAACCCCCTCCAGAGACATTTCAAATCCATTTTTTAAATATTTTTCTTCACCGATTTCAAACTCTGAGTGTCTCATCAACTCACTGCCACAGTTCTCTTACCAAATGTTCTGATTTTTATGTACTAAGCCTTTGCTCAAAGTTAATTTGTAGTTAGAAAATTATTGTGGTTGATTTTGCAACAAGTTTCAATGAGTCATTTAGAAAGACTAGAGTTTACATTTTTCTTGCTTGATAAATGTTACAAAGAGACATTGCTGATCTTATATGTAAAGGTAACTGTTGCTAGAAGGGAAATGAATTATTTACTTAGGTTAGCTATGAGTCTATTATTAGTAAGTTCCATTCTTTCCTCTAATCCATTTAATTCCCTACAGCTTCTCTCATACATTTTTCTTTTCAATTGAGCAATATATGCCTCAAAAATAATCAAGGTAATTGGCCTGTGTAAGAACCACACCATTGCCCCTGAAGAATTATCATCCATATCAAAAATACTTTGTGAAATAAAATGTTCTTAACAATGTATAGCCAGGTTATTTGCATTTGCAAAGCTTTTCGAAGTCAGGGGTCACAGAAGAAATACTTTCTCATTCATTTATCTTCTGATTAACTACAACCTTTGGCCACCAGGCTACTCTGTTTATCCCGTAAATGTTGGTGCTTCTCTAGCTTCAGTCCTTGGGTCTCTTTTCTTCTTATCTTTCCATATAGAACTCATTCAGTCCTGTAACTTTTACCATCTGTTCCAATCAGGGCCAGTTTCATGGGCATTCAAACAGTGCATTCACACAGGGTCCTAGACTCAGGAAGGCCTAACATTTAGGGTTTTAATGGTCTGGTTGCCATCTTGAAATTCTCCCAGTGGGAGACTCAGTGGGGAGAGCCTTTTGCCCAAGCCCTATGCAAGTGCATGCTGGCACAGAAGTTCTAATCTGTTGGAGGTTGTCCCTCCAATGTGGGTTGCAGCAGAAAGCCAGTGGGAAGGGGAAATACCTGGCTCAACTTTCCTGCCCCCAGCCAGAGCATGGTTTGTCAATCCTGGAACTAGCTGCGGAGTGACCTGGCAGCTGGTGGGCCTCATGTGCTCTTTGCAAAAAAGACCCTATATTTTCATTTTGCACTGGACCCTGAAAATGGTATAGCTGGCCCTGATTTCAAGATCTTTTTTTCCCACCCAGATCTCTTCTGTGTTACAGATGGCATATTTGCCTGCATGCTGGACATGACTTAGTTATGTCTTAGACATTACAAATTTAGCAGGTCCAAAACCAGACTTATTAATATAATCTCTGCCCCAAACCTGTTTCCCTAAATCATAGAATGTCACAAGCTAGTTACACAAGCCAATAATTTAAGAATCATTTTAACTCTTTCCTCTGTCTCTTATCCCTCATAGCCAATCAATTGCTAAATCCTGTTGCATCTACCTCCTGGATATCTCAAATACATCCTGTATTTGTTATCTACTGCTGCATAGCATGACATTTTAGCAAAGATTTGAAGAAAGAGATTAAGGCATGTAACTGTCTAAGGAAACAAAGATTTACACAGAAGGAAAAGCAAGTGCAAAAGTTCCAAGAAGAACCAACAAAGAGGCCATGGTGACTGTGGCGTAACAGAATACCCAGAAATTTAGTGGCTTACAGCAATAATAAACATGTTTTGTTTTATCTCACACAGTTACTGTGGCTCAGGGATTTGGGAGCAGCACAGTCAGAGGGTTCTGGCTTGGGTTCTCTCATGAAGTTATGGTCAGGATGTTGGCCAGGGCTGCACTCACCTGAAGGCTTGGCTAGGATTCAAGACCTGCTTCCATGGGAATTCACCCTCATGGTGCTGCTCCTTAGCAGGAGCCTGTTTCTTCCTGCATGGGCCTCTCCACAGGCTGCTTAAGTGTCCTCATGACATGATGCAATCTAAGAGAGTGGGCAAGGTAGAAGCCAGAATGACCTCTGTGACCTTGCCTTGGAAGTCACATATTGTCATTTCTGCTATTGGTTGCACATATTGGTCAGCCCTGTAAACTGTAGGAGGGGCTTATGCAAGAGCATGAATTCCAGAGGCAGGGACCACTGGGACCATCTTGGAGGCTGGCTGCCACACATCTCCACTGTCACTGTTGTGATACATACTGCCGTCATTCTTCATCCATGTGTTTATTCATCCAACAAATATTTACTGAGAACTCACTACACACTGGCCACTTTCCTGGGTGTTGGGGATTCAATAGTAAAAACAAAAAATAAAATCAAACCACATCCCTGTCCTCATGACATTCCATTCTAGTGGATAGAGACAAATAAATAAGTACATGCCAGGAGATGATGGACAGTAGTGGGAAAAATGAAGCAGGCAAGAATGACAGAGAAGCATGGTTTGTGCAGGACTCTATTTGGGGGGTCAAGGGAAGCCTCTCTGGTAAGGTGGCATTTTAGCAGAGACCTGAAGGACATGTAAGTACCTGAGGGAACAGGGTTTTAAGAAGAGAGAAATGCAAGGGCAAAAGCCTTGAGGACAAACCTGCTTAGTGTCTTTAAGAAAAGCAGAGAGGCCACGGTGACTGTAGCATAGTGTCTGAGTCCATTTTGTGCTGCTATAACAGAATACCAAAGATTGGGTAATTTATAATGAACATAAATTTATTGGCTCATGGTTTTGGAGGTTGAGAAATCCAAGGTTGAGGGGCCAGCATCTGTTGAGAGCCTTCTTGCTATGTTATCCCATGGTGGAAGGTGGGAGGGCAAGAGAAGACAGGTGGGGGAGGGGCGGCTCATCCTTCTATAATAAACCCAATCCCGAGATAATGGCATTAATCTATTCATTAGGGAGGTGCCCCCATGACTCTAATACTTCCCATTAGGCCCCGCCTCCCAACACCACAGCATTGAGGATCAAGTTTCCAACACATGACTTTGGTGGATACATTCAAACCATAGCACATAGTGATGGAAGGGGAGAGTGCGAGGAGATGGGATCAAGGCTGGTGGGGGAGGGGAGTGCTACAAATCACTTTGGATCACATGGGCTAACAGAAGGACTTGTGCTTTTACTCTAAATAATATAAAAAGCTTTCAGTAGATGGGTGGCATGGTTTAACTTGTATTTTAAAATGATCTTTCTGACTGCTTTGTGGGAAATAGACTATAGACTATAGACTAGCAAGTGTAATAGCAGGAAAACCAGTTAGGAGACTAGTTCTATAGTTCAGACAAGAGATGTTTGTCTTGGACAGTGTTGTATCGGTAGATGTGTTTTGAAGTAGATCTGAAAAGAGTGTCTGATGTAGTGGATATGGGTTTGAGGGGAAAAAACAGGGAGTCAGGAATGATTAATTTTGTCTGCATAATGAGAAGCATGGAGTTATCGTGTCTGAGTTGTGGAGACTGCAGGAGAGCAAGGGAATGGGAGAAAAGGTGTTTGATTTTGGATCCTTAAGTTTGAATATGATATTAGACATCCACATGGAGGTGTCCAGTAGGCATGAGTCTGGAATTGGGAGAAGAGGTCTGCACTGGAGATACAAACTTAGGACTGGATAAGATCACTTGGAAAATGAGTTTCTATAAAGGAAGAATGTCTGAGGGTTGAGCTCTAGGATACTCTCTTCAACACATGCTTTGGGAAAATGAGGAATAACCAGCAAAGGAGACAGAAAAGGAGTGGACAGTGAGGAATGAGGAACAGGAAAGGGTGAGGTTCTAGAAGCCAAGTTAAAATTTCTTCCAAAAAGAAGGAAATGATATCCTGTGTCAAATGAAGCTGATAGGGTAGCTTTGTGAAAAGTGGCTATTTTCCTGTAGCTACTTCCCATTATGTATACGTACCTTATTTTCTTTATCCATTCATCTGTTGATGGGCACTTAGGTTGATTTCAAATCTTGGCTATTGTGAATATTGCTGCAACAAACATGGGAGTGCAGATATCTCTTCAATATACTGATTGCCTTTCCTTTGGATATATACCCAGCTAGTAGGATTGCTGGACCATATTGTAGTTCCATTTTCAGTTTTTTGAGGAACTACCATACTGTTTTCCATAGTGGTTGCACTAATTTACATTCCCACCAACAATGTATGAGGGTTCCCCTTTCTCCACATCCTCTCCAGTGTTCATTATTATCTGTCTTTTTGATAAAAGCCATTTTAACTGGAGTGGGATGATCTCATTGTAGTTTTGATTTGTGTTTCTCTGATGACTAATGATGTTGAGCATTTTTTCATATACCTGTTATTCACTTGTATGTCTCCTTTTGAGAAATGTCTATTCATATCTTTTGCCTATTTTTAAATTGAAGTATTTTATTTTTTCCTATTGAGTTGTTTGAGCTTCTTATATATTCTGGTTATTAATCCCTCATCAAATGAGTTGTTCTGTGGGTGTCTCTTCACTTTGTTGATTGTTTCCTTTGTTGTGCAGAAGCTTTTTAGCTTGATGTGATCTGATTTGTCCACTTTTGCTTTGGTTGCCTGTGTTTTTGAGGTTTTACAGAAGTCTTTGCCCAGACCAACGTCCTGGAGAGTTTCCTCAAAGTTTCCTTTTAGTAATTTCATAGTTTCAGGTCTTAGATTTAAGTCTTTAATCCATTTTGCTTTGATTCTTATGTATGGCAAGAGATAGCAGCTTAGTTTCATTCTTCTGCATATGGATGTCCACTTTTCCCAGCACCATTTATTGAAGAAATAGTCCTTTCCCCATTGTATTTTCTAAGCACCTTTGTCAAAAAATGACTTCACTGTAGATGTGTATCCTGCAACTTAACTGAATTTGTTTATCAGTTCTCAGTTTGTTGTGGAGTCTTTAGATTTTTCTAAATATAGTATCATATCATCTGCAAACAAGGATAGTTTGACTTCTTCCTTTTCAATTTGGATGCATTTTACATATTTCTCTTACTAGGACTCTAGCTAGGATTTCCAGTACTAGTTGAATAACAGTGGTGAAAGTGGACATTCTTGTCTTGTTCCAGATCTTAGAGGAAAGGCTTTCAGTTTTTCCCTGTTCAGTATTATACTATTTGTGGATCTGTCAGATATGGCTTTTATGGTATTGAAATATTTAGTAAAGTTGCATGATACAAAATCAACATACAATAATCAATAACATATCTATATGTCAACAGCAAACAATCTGAAAAAGAAAGTAATTCCATTTATAATAGCTCCAAATAAAATAAAATACCTAAAAATAAACTTAATCAAAGAAGCGAAAGATCTCTACAATGAAAACTATACAACATTGACAAAAGGAAAACTCCCTACCCGGTTTTTTGAGAGTTTTTATCATGAAGGGATGTTGAATTTTATCAAATGCTTTTTCAGCATCCATTAAAATGATCATATCTGTTGATATGATGTGTCACCACTGATTTGCATATGCTCAACTATCCTTGCATCCCTGGTATGAATCCCACTTGATTATAATAATCTTTTTAATGTTTTGTCAAGTTTGGTTTGCTAGTATCTTTTTGAGGATTTTTGTTCATCAGAGATATTAGCCTGTAGTTTTCTTTTTTTTGTCATGTCTTTGTCTGGTTTGGTTTCCGGATGATACCGGCCTCATAGAATGAATTTAGAAGTACTCCCTCTTCCTCAGTTTTTTGGATTAGTTTGAGTAGGATTGATATTAGTTCTTTAAATGTTTGGTAGAATTCAGCAGTGAAGCCATCGGGTCCTGGGATTTTTTTTTTTTTTTTTTTTGATGGGAGACTTTATTACTGCTTCTATCTCATTACTTAATATTGGTTTCTTCAGGTTTTAGATTTCTTCATGGTTCAGTCTCAGTAGGTTGTATGCATCTAGGAATTTGTTGATTTCTTCTAGATTTTCCAATTTATTGGCATATAGTTGTTCATAATACTCTCTAATGATCCTTTGAATTTCTGTGGCATCAGTGGTAATGTCTTCTTTTTCATATCTTATTTTATTTATTTGGGTCTTCTCTCTTTTTTTTCTTAGCCTGTCTAAAGTTTTATCAATTTCGTTTATCTTTTCAAAAAAAACCTTTTCATTTCATTAATCTTTTATATTTTTTGTTTCAATTTCAAGTATTTCTGCTCTTTTTTTTTTTTTTGGAGACAGAGTCTTGGTCTTTTGCCCTGGTTAGAGTGCCGTGGCATCAGCCTAGCTCACAGCAACCTCCAACTCCTGGGCTCAAGCAATCCTTCTGCCTCAGCCTCCTGAGTAGCTGGGACTACAGGCATGCGTCATCATGCCTGGCTAATTTTTCTATATATATTTTTAGTTGTTCATATAATTTCTTTCTATTTTTAGTAGAGACGGAGTCTTGCTCTTGCTCAGGCTGGTCTCGAACTCCTGACCTCAAGCAATCCTCCCACCTCAGCCTCCCAGAGTGCTAGGATTACAGGCATGAGCCATCGCACCCGGCCTTTAAGATGGATGGTTAGGTTGTTTACTTCAAGTTTTTTCTACATCCTTCATATAGGTGTTTGTTGCTACAAACTTCCCTCTTAGTACTACTTTTTCCATATCCTATAGGTTTTGGTATGTTGTGTTTCCATTTTTGTGTGGTTCAAGAAATTTTGTCATTTTCTTCTTAATTTTTTCATTGACTCAGTGGTCATTCAGGGGCATCTTGTTTAATTTCTATGTGTTTGTATAGTTTCCAATGTTCCTCTTGTTATTGATTTCTAGTTTTATTTCATTATGTTAAAAAAATACTTGATATGATTTCCATTTTTTTGAATTTTTTAAGGCTTGTTCTGTGGCCTAACATATGGTCTATGCTTGAGAATGATCCATGTGCTGAGGAGAAGAATGCATATACTGTAACCATTAAGTGAAATGTTCTGTAAATATCTATTAGGTACAGTTGCCCTTCAATGTAGACTAAGTCCACTGTTTCTTTGTCCAGTGCTGAAAGTTGGGTGTTGCGGTCTCTAGCTATTATTTTTATTGGAGTCTATCTCTCTCATTATCTCTAATAATATTTGCTTTATGTATCATGGTGCTCCTGTGTTGGGTGCATATATATTTACAATTGTTATATCCTCTTGCTGAATTGACCCCTTTATCATTATATAATGACCTTCTTTGTTTCTTTTTACAGTCTTCATCTTGAAATTTATTTGATCAAGTATAGCTACTCTGTTCTTTTTTGGTTTCCATTTGCATGGAATATCTTTTTCTATCCCTTGATTTTCAGTCTATTCATGTCTTTATAGGTGAAGTGAGTTTCTTATAGGAAGCATATAGTTGGGTCTTGTTTTTTTTATCCATTCAGCCACTCTATGCTTTTGATTGGATAGTATAGTCCATTTACATTCAATGTAAATCCTTACCAATAGGTAAGGATTTGCTACTATTATTTTGTTGTTTGTTTTCTGGTTGTTTTATTGTCTTCTCTTTCTTCTTTCCTTCCTGTCTTCCTTTGTGTAAAAGTGATTTTCTCTGGTCGTATGTTTTAATTTGTTGCTTTTTATTTTGTGTGTATCTGTTGTAGGTTTTGATTTGAGGTTACCATGAGGCTTGCAAGTAATATCTTATAACCAATTATGTTAAACTGATGACAACTTAACTATGATTACAAAAAACCAAACAAATGAGCAAAGAGAAAACTAAGAAAAACTCTACACTTTAATTCCATCCCTTCTGCTTTTTGACTTTTTATTGTTTCAACTTATATCTTTTTATACTATGTCTTAAAAAGTTATTATAATTATTATTTTTAATAGGTTTATCTTTTAGTCTTCCAACTCAAGATAGAGTGGTTTAGATACCACCATTAGTGTTAGAGGATTCTGCATTTCTCTGTGAACTTACCATTATCAGTGTGTTTTATACCTTTAGGTGGTTTCTTATTGTTCACTAACATCCTTTTCTTTCAGATTGAAGAATTCCCTTTAGCAATTCTTGTAGGGCAGGTGTGGTGTTAATGAAGTCCCTCAGCTTTCATTTGTTTGAAAAAGTCATTATTTCTCCGTCATATTTGAAGAATGTTTTTGCTTGATATAATATTCTAGGGTGAAAGTTGTTTTTTTTTTTTCCTTCAGCAATTTGAATATGTCATGCCACACTCTCCTGGCCTGTAAGGTTTCTTTTAAGAAGTCTGCTGCCAGGCATATTGGAGCTCCTTTATATGTTGCTTGTTTCTTTTCTCCTACTGCTTTTAGGATTCTTTTTTTATCCTTGACCTTTGAGAGTTTAATTATTAAATGCCTTGAGGTAGTCTTATTTGGGTTGAATTTGCATGGTATTCTATGACCTTGTACCTGAATATTGATATCTTTCTCTAGGTTTGGGAAGTTATCTGTTATTTCTTTGAATAAATTTTCTACGCTGATCTCTAACCACTTTGCTATATTGCCTCTTTGGGTAAGAGCACAAGGCTCCAGATCCAAGAGCACATACATAAGCAGCTCGGCTAGAATTCAAATGCAGGACCCCCCAAAGCTAATTCTTCCTCTCACTACATGAAAATGCCTTATCAGTTTAGGGTCTTAAAAAATGACTCTTGGAATTTGTTGTACCTTCCTGGTGAAAGCAAACTCCTTCTTCTCATGTTCTCTGTTAGGAAAGAAAAAAAATGCATTTATCAACTTAATAGCTGCTTACCAAATACCAAGGACTGGGCTGATTTGTTGCAGTAAAGAAATAGCTCAGATTGCAGCTAATTTTCCAGTTTCTATTTCAATTAATTCCCCAAGATCCACCTTTCTTCTGCACAGAACAATCAGTAAATGAGGTGGGGAAGTGGTCTTTCATGTGGGCATTAATCTCTTTGATTCTATGATAACCTGGGTTCTCAGGAGAGAGTGTTCTAATATTGGGATGGCAGAAATTTGAGTTTAAATTTTTTTAGAAGGAGATGATTTCAGCCAGATTACCCATAACCTTGCTTATAAATAATGAACTAATACAGATAATTTTTTGATTACTACATTTTCAGAGTTAGGTCTTTTTGTTCTTGTTTTGCTAGGCAAGGTTGGCAAACAAACTCCAATTGAAGAGTTTAGGAAAAAAGTAAATAAAGTGCCCCTTCCCACAACAGTCCCAAAAGTCCTAATGTGAGGCTACTTTAGCTTCTTGCTTTGACAGAAGGATCATGACAAAAATTAGGATTAAAACTACTCATTACACTGGATTAGATTAGAACCACTAGGTTAGTGGGCAGCATGCCTTGTTTTAAGGAGATACTTTCCTACTTGGTTCTTTGGGTTACTTAAGTTGAGTGGAGGCCACAGCTTTGTCCATAGCTGGTCCTCAACTGCCATACAGGATGAAGAATATGAAATACTCCAAAAAGGCCACATGCCTGGTTTAATACTTTGCAAGCTAAGTCATTGTCATCACTGGGAGGAGGGGGAAGTTTATATAAGACAATCTCAAAATTGTTTTGATTTAAATTAATTTTTAAAATATATGATACTTTGAAATGTGAGGTAAGATTTCAGGAAAAAAATGACATGAGGAGCTTACACTTACAAAGAGATCAGAAATAAGCCCTGCAACAATTACAGCAATGGTTTAGATAAGCGGAAAAAACACATGATGGCCTGATTCCCTATGGCACTTTATCGACTTGCCATATAGTCTTCATTTTCTCTGGTATTTAATTCACACATACTTTTGTGAGTTAAATGCAAAGTGAAATTTCCTTTTCTAGAACATTGCTAGATATTTTTTGTACTTGACAGAAGGAGCATGTTTTTATGACCATATTCAACGCACAGAATTACCTAAGCCCTCTTGCAACCTTTTGTCTCATTTACTGAGATTGTATGGCCTGCAAATCTGAAAATATCTGCTATCTGGCCCTTTACAGAAAAGTTTGTCAACTCCTGGGTTATACTCTCTCCTTGACTTACTTTTTAGAAGGTATATTATTCATTTGAGCTGTTTCAGCTTGTAAACAATCTGAAAAAAATGAATATTTATAAAGAGCTACTTATTTATGTGTTGACTTTCATTATTTTCACCAATTACACATTTTCCCTATAGATTATCATGAAAGAACTCAAAAAGACTTCATAGAATTAGGAGGCAACTCAAAGTGTGGGCTGTTTTGGACAAGTGTTAGATGTCCTTTAGGTTGAATCAGGAAAAGGAACAAACACCCCAAGAATGGAGTGATGAGTTGAGCTCAACATTAACTTTTTCCTTCCAAACAAACAGTCCATGAGGCCCCCTCAATATCCCGGGGCAAAAGGGCCAAATACTTGGCTGTCTCCACTCCTTCTTCCTGGCCTTTGGTGGCATTGGGTCCTGTCAAGTTGGTTCTCACCACCCAGGGCAGCATGTATTCAGGAGGATCTTGTCACCTTTCCTCTGCTCACTCAGTTTCCTGGAGTAGATTCTGGTCAGTGATGCCAATCCTTGCCCCTCCATATGCTGTAATGGCTAGTCCTCCTTCTGGTACATTCCATTCTTTGTATCTTCCACAAACTTGTTCTCCTCAATGATGGTCTTACTTGGAACCTTCTGCTGCAGTTCTCGGCTCCAGTCTTCAATAACTTTGAGACTCTTCATGCTGGACATGTTCATCTTTCTGCCTTGGGTTTTATTGGAGGCAGTAACTCTATGTAGACATTTCTGGTTTGTTTTCATTGACATATCTGCTTGAACATGACAAGGTGTGGTATCAAAATGGCAGGTGATGCTCACGTTGTTGACTGGCATGTAGAGCCTGGTTCTTTCAGCAGCAGAAGTCGTGTTCAGTGTGCTGTCCATGTGCAGCTGTGCAAGCACAGGGTCAGGCCTTTGGCCTGCTACGGTTACTCAGCTACCTGGTCCCACACCACATCCCAGGCCTGGAGCACCACCTCCATTGGCGAAATCAATGAAGTCAATGCCCTTCTTGGCCCAGATCCCCAATGCCACATGACCATGGGCGTAGGCAAGACCAGAGACCTAGCGTGGGCATGATGCACCTAGCTGAGAGAAGACCAGGAAGGTTTGGATTTTTTTTTAAATAAATTATAGTAAAAAAAGTAACAAAAATTTACCATATTGTGCAACAGATCTCTTGAATTTTTCATCTTGCAAAACTGACACCCTATACCCATTGAGCCACTCTCCATTTCCCCTTCCCCCGGTTACCATTCTGCTTTCTGTTTCTGAGTTTTGACTACTTTAGATGCCTCATATAAATGGAATCATACATATTTGTCTTTTTATGACTGGCTTATTTCACTTAGATAATGTCCTTGAGGCCCAGAAGGTATCTTTTGGCAATTTCTATTTTCTCAGTAGAATAGACAATAATATCATTAGCAAGAGTGAGAATGTGGTAGAAGGTTTAAGCAAAAAGGTGTGAAATATATATCTAGGACAGCTGGAAAGCAAATGGGGTAGGAAATGGCAAAGGATCACACCAAAGAGCCACATGCGGTCATGAATTTGAAGTGAAGCCTGTTAGCATGGTCATGTATTTTTTTTTTCCAAGCACATTCTGCATGTTTTGAGTAGACAAACAGTTGGATATAACTAGGGTTGGGTTTGGCTAGGCGAGTTCAACAGAGGGGAAGAGGGGGAGGGAGTCGAGGGTGTAAGCAAAGGAAAGCTTTTACTGATGTAGTATAGGATCCACAAGGTAGAACAGTGAGGACGTGAGTGAAAAAGATCAGTAAATTGTATATTCTTGTGCTGTGGAATTGTTGGAGTTATTTTTCATCTGGATTACTGCTGAAACCTTACTAATTTTCTTGCTGTCTCCAAGCAATTCTCCCTGCTGTGGTAAGCATGATCCTCCTGACGTGGAAACAGGTGGAATCACTCCTTTTGAACTCCTCAGTAGCTTCCATTGCACTGTGGATAGTGGCTAAACCTTCTCAAGACTCGAGCTCCTGTCTCTATCCCAAGCCTTATTCTCATCGTTCCTCAACATCTTTAATACCTCCAGCACCTGCAGTTGTTTAGAGCTTTATACATTATCATACCTCCAGGATATTGCACACGCTGTTATTCTGCTTGGACTGCTTCTCTCCATCTCTGACTTGGCTTTCACTTATCCATCAAGTCTCAGATTACATTTTACTTCCTCCTATAAGCCTCCCTTGATCTTCCCAAGTTTAAATTGAATACCCCGATACATACTTACAAAGTATCCTGTATTTTTCCATGCTAGCAAGTAACACAGTTTACTGTTAATGCTTCATTAATTGTTTCTTATATTTTAATTACCTTTTCTGTTGAGGAGAGGGACCCTGTATGAATTGTTCACCCAATATATGAATCACCTAAGAGTTTCTGGTGTTTAATTTCAATAGTAAAATTCTAGCATATAGTAGGTGCTTTATGAAAGTGATCCTATTTCCTGCTGGAAATAATTCTTCTCTAAGCTTCCAGGACATCTCACTCACCTGATTTTATCCATGTCTGATGACCAGTCCTCCTCTACCAGACCTCTAGCCCTTTTTTTTTCTTTTTTAGGGTACCAAATTTCTTTATTTGAAGGAACAGTACAAAGAGCTTAAGTGGATGTTTTTGGTATAACTTATAAACAAGGTAAAGGAAACCCCAACATGTATGCACTGCCTGGGTGACCAGAGAAGTCACCCTGTGGCTATCTCCCACTATTTCTATCTACCCACTATTATTTATTAGATTATAAATATTATTTTATTTATTTTGTCTAGTCTCATGATTGTAAAATATCATCAATATCTTCATGACCCCTAAACCTATATCTCTAACACGGACATCTCTTGGGTGCTCTAGAGTCTGATATCCAACTGTCTATTCCTGCTTTGTGAAAACCGATTTTTCACTATCACCAAAACTCCATTACTCACATTGTCCCCATTTAGCATATAGCACCTATGCCAGATTGTATTTGCTAAGGATGGCTGCACCAATTCACTCACCCCATTCCTCATGCTCTTCTTACAATGTAACTAACACTGTCCCCACTGAAATGTGGGATCCGTGTTCTCTCTCCTTGGATCTAGGCAGGGCTTGTGACTGCCCTGACTAACAGAACACAGAGGAAGTGATATCATGTGGCTTCTGAGACTAGACCTCAGAAAGGATAAAGCTTCCTCTGCTTGGCTCTCTCTCTCTCTGGATGCTCACTTTGGAATAGTCACCATGCTGTGAAAACGCTCAGGCCGCAGCGAGAGGCCACTTTGTACATATTTCAGCTGATAGCCACAGGTAAGGGCTAAGTCATCATTAGCCATCAGACATATAGTTGAATGGGCCGTTAGTGGATTCCAGCCTCCAGCCTTTGAGCCTTCCAGCTGGGGCTCCAGACACAGAACAGAAACAAGCCATCGCTGCTGTAACCTGTTTGAATTCCTGACCCACAGAAACCAGAAGAGATTATGAATGATTATGCTCTGGAGTAATCTGTTAGACAGTACTAGGTAATTTATATAGTATAACAGCTAGTCAGTTGCTTGGGCCAAAAATTCAGGGGTAATTCTTTATCCCTCTTTTTCTCTCATATCCACATCTAATCCCTTCAACAAATCTGGTTCACTTATCTCCAAAACACATCAAGCATCAACCACTTCTTATTTCCCGTGATACACCCTGATCCAAGTAACCGCCATCTATGGCTAAAGCAGCAGCACATTCCTAATTGATCTTCCTGACTTTCCTTATTGTCTTCTACAGCCCGTTCTCCATTCAGTGGCCAAAGAGATCCTTTGAAAGTATCTATCTGAACCGTCCCTTCTCTGTTAAAACCCTCACAATTAAGGACAATTGAACATTGCCTGGAGGATGTCTGATGGTTTTTTAAGAAATCGCTGTGAATTTTTAATGTATGATGATACTATCATAGTTTTTAAAATATTTTATATGCATACAGAAACTTTTATAGATGAATGATGTGAATCCTTGGATTGTTTCAAAATAATCCACAATGAGGAAGAATGGATAGGGGTATTGATCAAAGAAAGCTAGTCAGGAGCTAATAATTGTTGATTCTAGGTGATGGGAAGGGGTCTATATACAACTAGCTTTATTTTTGTATGTTTTAAATTTTACACAATAAAGAGAGGAAAAGAATCCTTCAGTGTCTGTCTTTTTTTCTTCCTATTTTATTCCTTTATTTTTTTTTTTTTAAATAAATTAGGCCAAGCACAGTGGCTCATGCCTATAATCCCAGCACTCTGGGAAGCCAAGGTGGGAGGATTGTTTGAGCCCAGGAGTTTGAGACCAGCCTGAGCAACATAGTGAGACCTGTCTCTACCAAAAAGGCATAACCTGAATATACTCATGAGGAGACATCAAAGAAACCCAAACTGAGGGGTATTCTACAAAATAATTAGCCTGCTATCTTAAAAAAAAATGTCTAGGTCTTGGAAGACAAGGAAAGACTGAGAACTGTTCCAGATTGAAGTAGATTGAAGAGATATGACACCGGCAACCCATGATTCTAGATTGGATCCTGGGCCAAAAGAAAAAAATCACCACAAAGGATATTACTAGGATAATTATAGAAATTCAGTGGGATCTCTTAGATGATAGGGTTATGTCAATATCCATTTCCTTGTTTGGGTGGCTATCCTGTGGATTTGTAGGAGAACCTGGGGAATGTGGGTGGAAGGCATAGGGGAGTTGTGTGTATATTCTTGCATCTTCTCTGAAACGTTGAAAGTACTTTAAAATAAAAAGTAAAAAACAAACAAAGCCAAAGCAATAGGTTCCAGTGGCCTCCTGCTGGGTCTAGCTTGACACCCACTCCTGGCCCTCCTGTCTCCTGCCTTCCCTTCCCTTCACTCTCCTCTTGTTCTCAGCTCTCCAGCTAGCCTCATCCATTTTCACTTCTATGAACATGCCAAATGGGTTTCCAGCTCAAGGTCTTTCTTTGCATCTCCCATTCCTCTTTCCTCAAAAGATTCCTCCCAGTCTTCACAAGGCTCTCACTCCTCATTCAGCTCTCAGCTCAAATGGGTCACGTTAGGCTTTTAATTTTTTTTCCATTGCACTGTGAGACTCTCTTATTTACTTACTTCTTTCTTGCCTATCTTTCTTCAGTAAATCTGAGCTTACTGAGGGCAAGGACTCACAGTCTCTTCTGACACCCATACTCAACAGCTAGGACAGCATCTGATGCATACTAGGTGCTTATTAAGTACTGCTGTCTGTCTGTCTGACTTCATAAACATTTGTTGACTTAATGAAATACTGAGCCTCTAAGAAGACTTTCAGTTTCCTGCTTGGAATTCTAGTTCTTTGACATGAACTGACTAAATTTGATGGCGAGTACATGTGGTGCTTGTTTTTCCATTCTTGTGATAGCTAACTTTGAAGGATGGGCTCGAGCTCTATCCAGGATAATATAAGAGGTGCTAAATCACCATTGCTTTTTGTAATTGAGTAGTCTTCCATGGTATACATATACCACATTTTATTAATCCACTCATGTATTGATGGGCATTTGGGTTGTTTCCACATCTTTGCAATTGTGAATTGTGCTGCCGTAAACATCCAAGTGCAGATGTTATTATAGAATGTCTTTTTTTCCTTTGGGTAGATGCCTAGTAGTGGGATTGCTGAAACAAATGGTAGTTCTGTTTTTAGCTCTTTGAAGTTATCTCCAAATTATATTCCATAGGGGTTGTACTAGTTTGCAGTCCCACCAGCAGTGTATGAGTGTTCCTATCTCTCTACATCCTTGCCAGCATTTGTTGTTTTGGGACTTTTTGACAAAGGCCACTCTCACTGGAGTTAGGTGATGTCTCACTGTGGTTTTGATTTGCATTTCCCTAATGATTAGAGATGTTGAGCACTTTTTTATATGTTTGCTGTCCATAATTCTGTCTTCTTTTGAAAAGTTTCTGTTCATATCCTTTGCCCATTTGTTTTTTTGTTTGTTTGTTTGTTTTTTGTTTTTTTTTTTTTTTTTTTTTGTTTGTTTTTTTATATATAGCTGTCCAGCTAATTTCTTTCTATTTTTAGTAGAGACGGGGTCTCACTCTTGCTCAGGCTGGGTCTCGAACTCCTGACCTTGAGCAATCCTCCCGCCTCGGCCTCCCAGAGTGCTAGGATTACAGGCGTGAGCCACCGCGCCCAGCCCATATCCTTTGCCCATTTGTTGATGGGGTTGTTTCATTTTTTTCTTGTTGATTTTCTTAAGTTCTATATAGAATCTTGTTATCAGCCCTTTATCAGATGTGTAGAAAGCAAATATTTTCTCACATTCTGGAGGCTGTCTATTCACTCTAATGATAGTTTCCTTGGCTGTGCAGAAGCTTTTTAATTTGATCAGGTCCCATTTATTTTTGTTGCTGCTATGATTGCTTTGGGGTCTTCTTAATAAATTCTTTGCCTAAGCCGATGTCTATAGGAGTTTTCCCAACATTTCCTTCTAGAATTCTTAAGGTTTCATGCTTTAGGTTTAAGTCCATTGCCCATATCATGAGTTGATTTTTGTGAGAGGTGAGAGGTGAGAGGTGGGGATCCAGTTTCAATCTTCTGCATGTGATTATCCAGTTTCCCAGCACCATTTATTGAATAGAGATTCTTTTCCTCAGTGTATATTTTTGTCTGCTTTGTCAAAGGTTAGATGACAATATGCAGATGGTTTCATTTCTGGGTTCTCAGTACTGTTCCAAAGGTCTATATCTCTGTTCTTGTGCCAGTATCATGCTGTTTTGGTTACGATAGCCTTGTAGTAAAGATTGCAGTCTGGTAGACTGATGCCTCCCAATTTGTTCTTTTTACTTAAGATTGCTTTGGCTATATAAGGCTTCTCTGGTTTCATACAAAGCGTAGAATTATTTTTTCTAGATCTGTAAAGAATGATAGGATTTTGATAGAGATTGCATCAATTCTGTACATTACTTTAGGCAGTATGGACATTTTAAAGACATTGATCCTGCCAATCCATGAGCACGGTAGGTTTTTCCATCTGTTTACATCTTCTACAGTTTCTTTTCTCAGTGTTTCATAGTTCTCCCTATATATGTCCCTCACCTCCTTCAATAAATATATTCCTAGATATTTAATTTTCTTTGATGCTATTGTGAAAGATGTTGTGTCTTTGATTTGATTTTTGGCTTGACTGTTATTGGCATATATGAATGCCACTGATTTGTATGCATTAATTTTATATCCTGAGACTTCACTGAATTCATTTATAAATTCCAGGAGTCTCTTGGTTGAATCCTTGGGATTTTCTAGATATACTATCATATCGTCAGCAAAGAGTGAGAGTTTGATCTCTTCTGCCCCCATTCGGATTCCCTTAATTCCCCTTTCTTATCTGATTGCTCTGGCAAGGACTTCCAGCACTATGTTGAATAGAAGTGGAGATAGTGGGCAACCTTGTCTGGTTTCAGTTCTAAATGGGAATGCTTTCAATTTTTCCCTGTTGAGTATGATGTTGGCTGTGGGTTTATTGTATATGGTCTTAATACTTTTAAGCTATGTCCCATCTATGCCTGTTTTGTTAAGAGTTTTTATCATAAAAGTGCGCTGGATTTTCTTAAATGGTTTTTCTGCATCTATTGAGAGAATCATATGGTCTTTGTTCTTGGTTTTATTCATGTGGTGAATTGCATTTGTAGATTTGCATATGTTGAACCAGCCTTGCATCTCTGGGATAAAGCCCACCTGGTCATGATGAATTATTTTTTTGATATGCCGTTGGATTCAATTTGCTAAGATTTTGTTGAGGATTTTTGCATCTATATTTATGAGGGATATTGGTCTGTACTTTTCTTTTTTTTTGTTGTGTCCTTTCATGGCTTTGGTAAAAAGGTGATACTGGCTTCATAGAATAAGCTGGGGAGGATACCATCCTTCTCAATGTTGTGGAATAATTTTTGCAGTATAGGTATGAGTTCTTCTTTGTAGGTTTGGTAAAATTCGGGTGTGAATCCATCTGGTCTGGGACTTTTCTTGTTGGAAGGTTTTTAACTGCTGCTCCAATTTCTGTGCTTGATATTGATCTGTTCAGGAATTCTATTTCCTCCTGTTTGAGCTTAGGGAGGCTGTGTGTTTCCAAGAATTTGTCCATTTCCTCCACATTTTGTAGTTTTTGGGCATATAGATTTTTACAGTATTCAAAGATAATGTTTTGTATTTCTGTGATGTTTGTGGTGACCTCTCCTTTTCCATTTCTAATTAAGTTTATTAGAGTCCTTTCCTTTCTGGTTCTTGTCAATGTAGCAGGAGGGCTATCAATCTTGTTTATCGTTTTGAAAAACCAACTTTTGGTTTTGTTGATATTCTGTATAGCTCTTTTATTCTCAATTTCACTTAGTTCTGCTCTGATCTTAGTTATTTCTTTTCTTCTGCTAGGTTTAGAATTAATTTGCTCTTCCTTTTCCAGTTCCTTGAGATGGTTTATTAGTTTGTTGATTTGTGAGCTTTCTGTCTTTTGGATGTGAACATTTAATGCTATTAGTTTTCCTCTCAGGAATGCTTTTGCTGTATTCCACAGATTTTGATAACTTGTGTCCCCATTATCATTTAGCTCAAAGAATCTTTTGATGTCCATCTGGATCTCCTCCTTGACCCAATAGTTGTTCAGCAATAGATTGTTTAATTTCCATGACTTTGTGAAGTGGTGAATGTTTCTGTTGGAATTTATCTCTAATTTTCTACCACTGCGGTCTGAGAATATATGCGGTATAATTTCTATTTTTTAAAATTTGTTAAGGTCTGATTTGTGGCCTAGAATGTGATTGATTTTGGAGAAAGTTCCATGAGCTGATGAGAAGAATGTATATTTGGCTTTATTTGGGTGGAATGTTCTGTAGATGTCTGTTAGACCCATTTGTTCTAGAGCTCTGTTTAAGTCCATTGTTTCTTTGCTTATTTCTGCTTGGAGAATCTGTCCAGTTCAGTCAGTTGGGTGTTGAAATCCCCAGCTACTATGGCATTACTATTTATCATGCTATTTAGATCAAGCAGGGTTTGCTTTATGTATCTAGGTGCTCCTGTGTTGGGTGCATAAATATTAAGAATTATTAAGTCTTCTTGTTGGATTTTTCCTTTCACCATTATATGGTGACCATCTTTATCTTTCTTTACTTTTGCTATTTTAAAATTTATGTTATCTGAAATAAGAATAGCTACCCCCACTTTCTTTTGGCTTTCATTTACCTGGAAGTATGTTTTCCAACTCTTGAGCCTGAGTCTGAAAGTGTCTTTGTGGGGTAGATGCATTTCCTGGAGACAGCAGATACTTGGCTTATGAATTTTTATCTACTCAGCCAGTCTGTGTCTCTTCAGAGGACAATTCAAGCCATTCACATTTATTGTGAGGTTTGATATTTTGGGCAGATTTCTGTTCATACTGTTGGATAAATTCTTATTTTGTTTTACCGCTCAAGCCATTGTGGAATTTTGGTTCTGGACTTTAACTCTTGAGTGATTTTACTTTGGTGGGTGTCTATTGCACTGTTCAGTGTATAATGCAGGTCTGGTCTTCACAAATTCCATCAGTGATTGCTTGTCTGGGAAAGTCTTTATTTCTCCCTCATAGATGAAGCTTAGTTTTGCCAGGTAAAGAATTCTAGGCTGGCCAGTATTCTGTTTTAGATGGTTGAGGATAGGTGCCCAGTCCCTTCTGGCTTGTAAGGTTTCAGTTGAGAAGTCTGCAGTTAGTCTGCCAGGTTTTCCATTGTAGGTTATCTGCTGTTTTTATCTTACTACTCAAAGGATTGCTTCTTTTGTGTTTACTTTGGTCACCCTAATAACTATGTGATATGGTGATTGCCTTTTCACACTGAGTCTCCCAGGAGTTCTGTGTGCTTTTTGTATCTGGATATCTAGATTTCTGACCAGGCCAGGCAAATTTTCCTCCAGTATTCCAAGATATAGATTTTCTGGCCCTTGTGTATTTTCTTCTTCTTTCTCTGGGATAGCTATAATTCTTATATTTGGTTTCTTTACATAATCCCACATTTCTTTTATGTTTTGTTCTTATTTCTTGCTTCTGTGTTCTTTTTCTTCATCTGATTTGTTTAGCACATAGGCATTATCTTCAAGCTCTGAGATTCTATCTTCTGCGTGATCCGTTCAATTCTTAAGGCTTTCCACTGTGTTTTGTAGTTCCTTAAATACTTCTTTCATTTCTAGTATTTCTGTTTGATTCTTTCACAATATTTCAATTTCTTTAGAGAATTTTTCATTCATTTCCTGTATTGTTCTTGTGGCTTCTTTGTATTGGGTTTCTATTTTCTCTTCAATTCTACTGAGTTTTCTTACAATCCATATTTGGAATTCTTCCTCCATCATTTTAATCATTTTGTTAAGTTAGTATTTGTTGTTGAGGATCTAATGATTTCTTTTGGGGGTGGCTTTTCTTTCTCATCTTTCACATTTCCTTTGTTCTTTCGATGATTCTTTCTCATCAGGCTACTTGGTTGAGCACTGGGGGTGCTAGGACTGGTTTATGGCCCTATCTCCAAGTCCCCAAAGGGACGTTCCTTGACAGTGCTGAGAAGGGGTGCACTGGTTCTGTATTGCCTTAGAGGTACTTTAGCAAGTTGGGTTACCTCTGACCTGTTGTCTTCACCTCATGCCAATGGAGATTAGTGAGTTTGGTCTCCCAGCTTAAGCTCTCAGTTGGTTGATCACACTTGTATGTAAGACTCCACTGCCCTCTAATAGCTTGAGATGGAAGATACTGTGTTAAGCTATGTGGTTACCCTGTTGTTGATTGTACTTTGCATGGAAGAGGCAGTTATCATGGTATTCTGATGCTTCTGTGTTGGGCTCTGGTACCCGGGTTGGGGTAGATGAATGTCCCAATCTTTGGGAAGGGTCTTGCCCCTCCTGAGGGTTACTTGGAACCTGTTCCCCCTTAAGGTGGAGGTAGGGGCAAGACAGATCGCAACTGGTGCCTGCAAACCTGAGTCTGTGTGCTTCTATGGTTGCTTGATTTGCTCCTACGACGAACTGCTAATATGTTTTTCCAGATTCTTTTGCCACACTTGGGAGGCTGCTCCTGATGGGAGGGGTCGATTGTTGCAATTGCTGAGGTCTCTGGCCAGGATTTTCCTTCCCTGTCCATAAACCCCAAAGCTAGCAGCCATCCAGACGGACATGGAGAGCAAGCCCTAGAGTTATGTTCTTATTAGATGACCCAAACCGGTCCAGTGGGCCGAATCAACAGGTTTCCCACTATTGCTCAGCATCAAGGCCCCGCAGATTGACACCCGTTGCACAGAGAAAGCGGCTTTTCTCGCTTCTCCCCACCTCTAAGGGCGGAGCCCGCCACGCCCAGTGTGAAAGTGGCTGAGCTGGGGGAGGGGTGTTGCCCAAGACCAGCGAGTGCCCCAGAGTCTGGGGATCCCACAGATGGCAGCCTCCCATGCCTGGAGCACTAGTGTTGGGGCGAGGAGCTCAAGCTTTGCCCTCTGACACCAGCTACGCTAGCTGAATCATACAGATCTTGGACTATTTTTTAGCACCAATATCCCACAGATTCACACCAACCGCACAGAGAAAGTGGGTTTTCTTGTTTCTCCCCAGCTCCAAGGGCAGAGCCCGCAGTGCCCTGGCACGAAAGTTCCTGGGCTGGGGGAGGGGTGCTGCCCAAAACTGCAGCGCGCCTCAGCGTCTCTGGGCTGTGGACCCCCTAGAGGCTGCCCACCCACAGAGAGCTAGCACTGGGGGTGACTGCTCAGGGGTTGGCAGATGCCAGTTCGGCAGGCTGAATCAACAGGCCACCAGCTGCCCTCCCTGCATCATTGTCCTGCTGTCTCACGTCTGTTTCGTAGACGCAATCTACTGGAATCTTTGGCAGTTTCCAGGGGCAGAGCCCCCTTTCAGCATTCACCTCCTTTGTTCTGGTCCTGCTGACCACCAGAGGCCAGATGCCTATCTCCAAACTTCCTCACAGGGTCACGGGAAGTGTCCACTCAGACCAGCCTCTCTCCCGCCCAGTGCTGTCCTAGGACAGGGCACCAGGGAGTTCAAAGTGTTTCCTGCTATTGTCTCTTCTCCACAGAGTCTGTTGTCCTATGCCACAACTTTGCACTGACTTCAGGCCTGTCCTTGTCTGAGTGGGTGTTGAGGTCAGTGGAGGAACTGGGTGTCCTCCTGTGGGTCAGATCACACGGCACGGGCTGTCCGGGCAAGCGTCCCAGGCTCTATTCCCTACTGTGTATCTCGCACTCTCCAGGCTTTGTGATTGTATCTCTTATTCACCTCATTTTTCACCCCCCCCCCCACCCTGTGCCGCTTGTCCCACACTGCTTCTCTGCAGATTCACAGCGCCATTCTTGGGGGGGAGCAATCCACTCGTGTGTAGCCATCCAAGTTCTTCACCTCCTTCTCTGGGAGCAGAGAGCCAGGAGGTCACCGCTAATGCACTATTTTTCTACCCCAAGTGCTGTTATAAAAACATACTTTTGAATGACTTTTGAGAATAGCCATTCCTTTTCTATGTGTGGATTGTAATTACTACTAAGGAAGTTGATTGTAAATCCATATTATACCATGTTTAGACTGGTTAGGTTTTACGAGCCATTGGTACTATCACAGTTCCTCCACCCTCCACATAGAACAGCAGTCCCCAACCTTTTTGGCACCAGGGACTGGTTTCATGGAAGACAATTTTTCCACAGACAGGTAGGAGGGATGATTCAAGCCCATTACATTTATTGTGCACCTTATGTCTATTATTATTACATTGTAATATATAATGAAATAATGATACAACTCACCATAATGGAGAATCGGCGGGAGCCCTGAGCTTGTTTTCCTGCAACTAATGCTGCTGCTGATCTGACAGGAGGCAGAGCTCAGGCGGTGATGTGAGCATGTGAGCGATGGGGAGCGACTGTAAATACAGATGAAGCTTTGGTTGCTCACCCACCACTCACCTCCTGCTGTGCAACCAGGTTTCTAACATGCCACAGGCTGGTACCAGTCTGCAGCCTGGGGGTTGGGGATCACAGACATAGAAGACTGGCTATATTTAAAAAACTGGCTGTGAGAAGAAGTTTCATAGTTTCTTATCCACAAGGAACTTCTCTGACCTAAGTCTGCACCCCTTCACTCTTCTCTCCCTGGCTGCATCCACCTGCCCTCTCTACCCTCCCTTCAGGGGACTGGACTCCCCTCCAGTCCCTCATATATGAGGTGGCAAGAACATAGAATAGAGGCTTAGGGTTTTTACAAAAGGTCTGGAAATTTCAGAAAATGTCCCTGGCTTCATGATATTTTTCCCTTTTGTTCACTAAGTCAACAATTTCAACCCTGATCCATCTCCAAATTCTCTCTCTCTCTCTAAATGCATTTTTGTTTCCCTATTATTTTTCCTTACATGTTCTAATTTGAGAAAGATTTCTTTCTATAAGGATCTAATCCAAACCTCAGAAGACACAGAAAGCTCAGGTAAGGGAAGCTTGTATGGAGCAGAGGTCTTCCTCACCTGTATATTTCACCACCACTGGGGTAAATATGGGGTGGCCTTGATTTCTTCATAGGTGTGAAGCATCTATGCAGAGAAGCAGCTATGGCCCCAGAGAGTCACTTTGGATTGAAGGCTGATCCTACTACTGTCCTTCATGGCTACAGCTTTTCACAAAAGAGTGTCCATAAATTTAGATCCAGTATGGCAAACCTTGAGAGCCTCTTTCTTCTCCATATCTATGGGACAGAACAGAGGGTATTCAAGGGAGCTAACATGGTTTACAAATGCCCACACTGAACCGTGTCCACTTTTGTGCTTCAGAAAAAAAGAAGGACAAGTGGTAAGAGAAGAAAGGGGTTAAAAGGAAAGAAAGATGGCAGAAAAAATATTAAATATCCTTATAAACATCTCAGACCAAATACAATAGTTACAGATAATACTTATGAAAACTTTGTAAACCTGGGAACACATACACACACACAAACACACACATACATGTAATATATAATACAAATAAATGTTAATTTATTTTGTTGGGGGGGGGGGTGAGTGGGTCCTGATAAGAAATATGGAAGGATGATCAATTGTAGGTTTCCACTTTTCAAAAGTCAGTCAGTATTCCAGAGATGCCACAGAGATAGCATTTTTGAATCTAAACAGAAAAAAAGGCTACAAAAGGGCCATTTTTCTCATCTAGAACTTTTCATCCTTACCTGCTTTTTAAAATTTATAAATATCTCTGCAAAGGCATTTACCTTAAAACCTAACCTACCAATATCTTCATTATCAGATAGTTGCAAAATAGTGATGGTTTATAAAGTAGATAAGGTAGGAGGGAAGATATGCTAGAAAGAAGGACCTTGCCCCCTTCAGAATTTCATCTTGAGGCAGCCCTAATCAAACTTCATAGTCAACTCTTCAGCCATTGTAGCCACAGGGGAACTAGTTCTGCTTATTCCGTTGCTGTAGAGCAGTGATGTACTTGTTTAGGATCAGTGACTCATCTGTTGTGCTGGTATTTATGACGAAAGTGTAAACGGCGTTACAAATCAGCAAATATGTAAAACAGAAGAAAATATTCCAACCCAACTTCCCTTTTCTCTTTCAAGTTGCTTCTCTTCTTCCACTGGTAATGTCTTGTCTCAAAGTCCACTCTGAAACAAGAGTATCTACCTGGATTGAAAATGAGACAACCTCAAAATGTGAACTATTATAGTAAGGCCTGGGTTTAGCTCAAGTCTTGACTCTGAGACTTATACACTGTGTCAATTTGGGCAAGTTGCTTCATTTTGGTATGTTAGTTTCCTTTTTTGGCTGAGTGGGAGAGGAGAGAAGGGATGGAGATAAAAATAGCTGATATATTTTATATCAGTGTTCTTCTTAAGCAACAAATATTTACGTAGTCTCACCTTGTGCTGTACACTTGGGATACAGCAGTGAATAGGACACAGACTGGCCCTCACGGAGCTTATAGTCTGATAAAAACATGTGAGTGCCTGCTGTGTATGTGTCATGTTTTTGCTGGGGAATTTCACATGCATAGCATCAATCAATCCTCACAACAGGCGTGTTATCACTCAAGATTCCTGGACACTCACAACCTCCACTCCAAATGGTCTGTGGCTGAGTAACTGTTCTTTCAGTAAACATTTATTTAGGACATACTATGTGCCAGGCATTGTGCTAGACACTGGCTATTTTGTGGGAAATCTTGGTGGAGAAACTGGACTTCATCTGGTTAATATGGTTATTTCCTGAGTCCAGGCAAATGACACTTGGAATGTCTCTTATACCGTGAAAATCATCTTATTCAGCTATTCATATTCAGTCTCTATTTTCTGGATTCATTGAAAAGGTAGGTGAATCACATATTCCTAGATAGCCTAAGGGAAGACAACAAATGTTCATCATGCACCTCTCACGTGTGAGGCTCTGGTCCTCCTGTGCATTTTCTCATTTAATCTTCACAACATGGATGTGACGTAGGAATTATCTCCAGTTGACATAAGAGGAAACAGGTTCAGAGGGGTTAAACACAAAGGACACTTAAGTGTATTTTCAAGGTTACAGTCTGAACTGCAGTAATAAAGAGATCACAAAAGATAGTGACTTAATTAATGCTTGTTTCTATCCCTCTTAACAGGCCTGTGTGAGTATTTCAAGCTGTTGGAGCAGCTCTACTCCATAAGGTCATCGTGGAACCCAAATTCCCTTCCTCTTGCCACTTCCATCTCCTGCACGGCCAAAGCTAAATCACTACCATATCCAAGTTCCAGCCTATAGGGAAGAGGAAAGATAATATTCCAGGCAAGTAGCTTTGTCCTAAAGGAGTATGCCTAGAAATCATGGAACTCCTTTCTACTCACATCCAACTGACTTGAACTTAGTCTTGTGGCCACATCTAGCTACAAGAGAGGCTAGAAATGTAGCCTATGTCTGGGCAGCCATGTGCTCAGCTAAAACTGAGGATATTCTATTAAGTAGTAAACATATGGTAACAATGAACACTAGGGTAGTTAGTAGTCTCTGGCATAGTTAGCAAGTGATGAAGCAGAAATTCAAACTCCAGTGTGCTTGAATCCAGATCCATGTCACTGCCCCTTAGACACGAGAACTAGAGAACTCTAGCTGTCTATCCATTTGCCTGCAGTGCTAAATAATTATAACAAAATAATAAATAAAATTGTATTGGTACAGTTTAGGAGCAACCATCTGGAATCATATGTCAACTTCTCAGAAATGTGGGAGTATTTTTTTTTTAAACGTTTCTTCTTATAGATGCCAATTTTTTCCCCCACATTACTTGGAAACATGTCAAACCTCTGGAAGCTTGGCCTTGTGACTCATTGACTCATGTGAACTACTTGTCTAATGAGTTACAGAAGAAAGAGAGAAAAATACAGCCACCTCAAAAAAGAAAAGAAAACCTGCCATCTCCTTGCCAAATCTGTAACAGGAGATATTTAATGGTAGTACAGTGCAGCAAACTACAGATTTGGTGAAAGTTGGCTGATGCAGGAAGATTCAGTCACGAAGGCTAAGCAAAATGTGTTCTTCTTTTAAAGGTTTCTCTTCCTTTATTACCCCTATTAACAAAGACCCTTGAAACTATATTCCAGGCTGAAAATGAAATAAATCATGGTTTAATATTCTTGGCAAAGAAAGAAACAGTGATTAACTTCTTTTTTAAAAAGGGAAAAAAAACTCTAGTTGAGAGGAAAACAAAAATGTCCATTGTAAAATACAGTTTGTATAATGTGACAAGCTTTGCTTGTTCTTACTTATGTTTTTATCTTTATAAGCAAATTAAATTCTCATACAGAGTGAATAGTGGATAACAAAAGACTTGGGTTCCTTTATAGCTGGCCTTCTCATTGTAAAATATACACTTTTTCTTTCCCTCTGCACACAATCACTGAAGCATAGTTGTCTGGATGACAGTCTACACAAACCTCTTCCCCTTCTTTCACTTTTTCTTAGTCTCTGAAATCTTGCCTCTTTGATCCTTGCTCCAGTCATTCCAAAACGCTTGCTAAAGATCTAATTGCCAAATTCAACACGTGTATCATCCTAGTACTCTTTGCAGCTTTTGATTCTACTGACCACTCCTTTCCTTTTTGAAACTCTCATTTTTTTTTCATATCTGAACTTTAAAAACCCTCTATTCTTTCTCTCCCCCAGCAGCTGATTTCCATTAGGGCTCTTCTTATCTCTCATTGCTTCAACCTGCACCTCTGTGTACATTCAGACAGATCTGTCTCTCTGGATCCCTCCCTCTCATGAGGTGCAACCTTGATTTCTAAGGCTTTTCTAATTTAGCATTTCTATTTGGATGGCCCTACCACAAGCAACAGATGTGGCAGTGAACACATTATCTTTCCTCCAAAGCCAGCTCCCTCTCCTAACCTTCCTATTTCCATCCATCACCACACTATCCTGTCTTGGAACTTTGATAAATTAATCTTGATTGCTAGATCCATCACTGACTTCTTCTTTTTTCTGAAGAATTTTCTTTCTTTTCCCAATCCCCACATCAAAGGAGTCACTAAATACTGAACTGTGCCTTCATGATGTCTCTCACACGATGTTGCTTCTCATCCTTTCCTTTTCATCTTCTCTCACTATGGTTTAGGACTTAGTCTAATCCTTAGACTGTGGAAAGAATAGACTTGCTAACTTGTCTCCTACCTTATATCTTTCTCTCTTCTGCACTCTATTTCTACCTAAAACCACTCTGCTCCCACATGAATCTTCTTAAAACACCACATTCATTCTATCAATCCCCCATCAAGAAATCTTTAAGAGCTCTCTGATGACTGAAGTTCTAATACCTTACCCTACTTTTTATTTCAATCTATGCCAAATGATATGCTTCTTACTACTGGGTGAACATACTTTTCTCATCCCATTCCCAAGCCATCTACTTATTTCCATATCCACAGCTACCACCATAGTTTAAGCAACCACCACCTATTACCTGGAATATTACCATTACCTTCTAACTGGACTCTCTGCTTCCATTCTCAACTCACTACAATTAAGTCTCCACAACCAGAGTGGTCTTTTAAAAAGTAAATGGTTTCTGTGATAGCTGGCCTCCAGTGAACCATGTCTCTCAGTATTCACACCCTCATAATTCACCGCCCTAACTGAATCTGAGTGCCCTGTCATTCACTTGAACTAATAGAATGCAGCAGAAGTAATACTCTGCCAAGGTGCTAGAAAGGTGATATAGCCATCTTCACTGTCTAATTTAGTTGAGCTCTCAAATAACTGCAGTCCAGCCTGACATCACACAAACCAGAAGAACCACCCAGCTTAGCCCAGTCAACTCACAGAATTGTGAGAGATAATAAAATTGTTATTGTTTTTAAAATTCTAAGTTTTAATATGGTTTGTTATGCTGAAACACTTAAAATTAAACTCAGCTCCTCCTTACAGTAGCCTACAAGATCCTGAATGATCTGGCTCCTGCCTACTTCTTGGATTTCTCTTCTTTTTCTCCCTCTATGTCTTGCCATATGGCTTGTACCCATTCCTTGTGCATGTCTTTTGTGTGGAATGCTGTCAAACTGGCCAGAAAGCCTTCCCAGACAGCCTATCAGAAGCTGTTCTCTCCTTGTCCTCCTCTCCTCCTCTCCACTCTCTATCATGCCATTTTACTTGCTTCAAACCAATATCATCCTATGAAAAAAAAAATCCCATATGTGCACTCATTTATTTCCTCTCTCTCCTCTCCACTCCCTCTAGAACATAAGCCTTAAGAGAGCAGACACCTTGTCTATCTAGTCAGCCAAATGAACATTTACTATGAAGCTAAGGATGCTTATGCTCGGGGCCCCTCACTTGCATACATCTCTTCCAAAGCCCCATATTTAATTTTGTATTTGTAATTTTATATTCTTTTTCTTAAAGAAGGCTCCTCAAATTATTTAAACTTCAGGCCCCTGTCAAACATAAACACAGCCAGACATTAGTTAAATGGTACAACAGATTTTATTCAGTAACTGCTGACAGCAGGGGAAAGAGCTGAGCCCCATTCTGACTTCTGCCGAGGTGATTTGGTTTTTTAAAGGGAGCATGAGGGAGAATGGCAAGGGCTTGAGCAGAGTTAGGCAAGGAAAAAATTATAAAACGCTTCAAGGGGAATTGGGTCCATGTGAAATCCATCTGTGTTTGCTAACTGGCATTTATCAGTGTTAAGCTCCTAACTCTCCCAGAGAGACTGGGAGACAGCCCCTATCACTTACTTTCATCTTTGAACACCACTTTCATTCTATCACTTCCCTATTCCAGAAATCTTCAACAACTCCCACATGAATGGAGAATACAATTCAAATCTCTTAGCCTGACATTCAAGGTTGGCTACAACCTGCCTTTTCATCCGTATCTCCTACTTTTCATCCTCATAAACACCCAGCACAGCCAGACAGGTCTATTTACTGCTCCATAAAAATTCCTTGCTCCTTCTGTCTACCCGTTACTTCGCATTAGCTATTTACATCGTCTGGAAATCAACTTTCCTCCATCTCAGCCACCCATGAACCTTATCCCTACTTCAAGACCCTTCCCCATGAAGCTTTTCCAGATTTGAGCAGACCCAGTCTTCTTCCCCTCTTCTGAACTCTGGCCAGGAGGGCCATTCATTTAGAACTGCCATCCATGACTAGTCTCTTCTCTTGTCTCCAAGCCCTGCCTGCCACGCTGGATTATACAAGCACTTTATCCAGGCTCCATATCCTCACTGGAGCTGTTCCCAGTTTAGAGGCCCCAGTGGAGATGGAAGAGGTCCCAGAGAGGCCAATTGGGTTACATATTTGGAACCAAAGAGAAGAAATAACCGAATTTTATAGCTTCTTTGAAACCAAGTAACATCACCAGAAATGTGAACAGAAAATAAAGTCATATAAGAACGGCAATATAATGATTTAATGTAAGTTCCTAAATCACAAATTCTTCAAGGGCAGCTCTATAATAGTTTCTGAGGTACCTGGTATAGGGCTATTTACTACAAGTTTGCACCCCCAAAGATATTACAGTGTAGTGATTGACAATGTGGTATTAATGGTGGTGGTGATATTGATGGCATTGTGAAGCAAGCTCTAGTCCTTGAAGATGGATGAGATATTGGTACTGTTTGACGGAGTCCTGCATGAGGAGAATTTATTGTTACTGTTTTCTATGTTAGCAACACCAAAAGAAAAAGTATTTTCCCCCAAATGGAAGTATAATTTATATTTCATTTTTAAAAAATGGTTACATTTTCCCTAAGGCATAATGGAAAAGTCTCCTTCAAACAATATACTTCTAGAAAAGAAAGTACTGTTAGGAAATGGGGAAGAGCTTTTGTTTCCTGCTAGCATCAGGCTTCTTGTCTTCTTTTGTGTGTGTTTCAGTGATAGGCAAAACGACAGTCCTTTAGTAGAAGTTAAAATTATAGCCCTAAAAAATCTACTCAACACAGTATTTTATTTCAGTTTAGACTCATTTCCAGTAGTACTTAATCTTTTCCAGGCTTGTTATTTCTTTCTCTTATAGTTTCCACTGTGAAATGATATTTTTAGTCTCTTTTGCCCTCTATTGAAATGCCCTGGTAATAACAGTAACTAGCAAAATGCTAGTTCTCTAGCATGTAGGAGAAGACATAAATATTTGATCTCAGATCAGTGATGTGTGTAATTGTTGCTATAGAGAAAACTTTTGACTGCTGTCCAAATCTGGAGGCCTATTAAAATTTAATTTCTGGGTCTTCTCCATATATATAAAACTCAGAGCCTTTCATAGTGTGTAAATTAACCATTCCCTGGCAAACTTTCCTCCCCATCTCCACGGGGATGGAGCAGGAAGAAATGCATCTTATCCACAGGAATAAGATATAGGTATTAGAGAGCAATTCCTTCAATAAATGCTGAAAAATTCAGGAAAGAAATATGAGGGAAAATTGTGAATTGTCTTCTCTAGAAGTCATTAAAAATAGAGTAGACTCATTTGTCTGCATATCTTTTGACTATTAACATTGTCAGTTTCTGAAAAATTATAGGAAATCAAAATAGGAAAAAAAATAGACATGAAAGCAATTAATATATTAGGTTGCCTTTATAAACATTTTTAAAACTGAGTTTATATTAAGAAACTGGAAAACTATGGTTTCATAGCAATTAAATACTATTCATATATTGTATTTGCAGAATTCCAATCATAAAAAGAAAAAAGAAAACTTAAACAAAGCCAATGGTCTTAGGGCAACAATGGCAGAAGTATAATATATAAAGTTTTTCCTTCTAACATGTACATCACAATTGTAAGTGGGATTTGGCTACTGGCTCACTCATCTCATTATATCCAGATGAATGAAGTACTAAAGAAGTAGATAATCCTGAAGCTTAATTTTATACATTAGTTTCAATGTCTTTGAGCTGTATTCAAAGCTGTTATGGTAACACAGTTGACTGATCTATCTTGTACCTCTCCTAGTTTCCCTCCTTTTCTCCTGATAGGGTGGGACATGAGTCCTAAATCTATAAAAAGTTTAGCAGAGCAAAAATGTATGAAACCCAAGAGGGCTAGATATATGTATCTTCTCTCAGATAATTCAAGATTGACCAAAAGGTAAATGTAAAGACAATCTAGTGAGATTTATATAAATCTAAGGGACCAAAATTCTTTTTTTGGCATGCATCATGTAACTAATTCCCCTCCTGGGATTGAAGATTAGAGAGGCTAAAAGTATGAGTTAAGAAACTCTGGAGTCAAATAATCCACATGTCAAATACTAGTTATGTCACTTAACTGCTGTGAGATCTTAAGCAAGATTTTTAACTTTCTAGGCCTCAATTTCCTCATCTGTGTAATGAGAAAAATAAAACTTCATAGAGTTGTTATAAAGAGTAAATGAGACAATATCTGTAAAATATTAGGGAAGGACTTGGCCAGAATAGACTTTTGATTAATATTAGTCATTATTAGCATCATCACAATGATTATAATTCTCAACATTCTTATTATTTTAGCATTAATGATACAGATAGTAGTAAAAGCCTGACAAAGGAAAATTTCCCTAGGCATTTTCCAGGAAAGAAAGCACGGAGAAGCAGTGTGACTTCTGTGTATGCTCCCACCCGGGACTGCCATTGTGCTACCTCCCAGTTCAATACTGTGTTTGAGGCTGTGACCCAGGACAGGAAAAGGCCCACAATATTCCTTGGCATCACCCATAAGACACCATTGTGATCTACTGTATACTTCTAAGCAGAGTTCAGAGCTATTCAGGTAATTAATCAACCAGTGACCACGGAAGTCTTGAGCTGTCAGCTCAGTAGTTCTTTGTTTCAGATATGCCTAGTCTTGGTTTGGGCCAAGAATTAGAATGTGGGACTTATTTGACTTTACAACTTTTTCACATAGAAAACTGCTGCACGACCCTCAGCCCCAAAAGTCATACAGGATGAGATTTGTCAACACATATGCATAATTCTGAAGTAACAAGTAGCAATTTGTTTCAGATATAGGAACTTGCAAATTGGATATAAAAGGTTCTTTTTCTTTTTTATTTTATTTTTGCCATAATCTTTGAAAAGCCCACCATCAGTATTTCTGAAAATTAATACATGTCATATTAAACCATTTAAAGAGAGTAAAAAGGTATACCATGAAAATAAATTCTCCTGCCACCGGAGCACTGGTACTCCAGTTTACTTTCTCAAAAATAAATATTGTTACCTTTTTATTATTATTATGCAAAACACAATATTTTAATCAGGATACCTTCCTCTGGAATTTTCTTGGTGTTATACTGAGCAGGGGTCTAAATATCAGAAGACTCCTCATCAAATTAAAAAACTATTGCTTGGTCATTCTAGAAACTCTAACGAGGCAAAGTGAAACACTTTGTGCCAAAAGTCTTTAAGGGATGCTTCTAACAGTTCCACTATCATACAATCACCCTAGGAAAAACACTTATTCTCTCTGGTCATAGACCTGGACTTTGAAAATGGATTTGAGACCAGGACTGTCTTATCACCTTAATGTGGATCTTAAGTATTTATCATAGTTTACATGTATAGCTCTGAATGCAGTTAACTCTTTAGGCACATATGATTGAAGGATAGGTACAGACAGAGGAGTACTATGTTTTTGTGTGTCTTGTTATTTCCCAGCTTAATATGAATGACAACAGTCAGTGTAAGTTTTGAATTGTTCCACATTAGTTATTCTGCAAAATGGGCTCTTCTTGTGTAATAACTTTTTAACCAATCAGAAATCCAGCAAGATGTTTTGGCTAATGTCCTCCAATTACCTGCTATATGGCATGCTTAGTTAGTGGCATTATCTTTTAGTTTGACCTTCGGGGTGATAGAAACTGACGGTAAAAAGACCAGATCTGTTTCCTGCTCACAAACACCTTTAAATCACCCTAGGTAAAAGCAGATCAGGGGTCAGAAATTATAGCAGATGGCAAATTGTAAGTTGTCAGTAGCCAGCTTTAAGTCACAATTACTTTACCAACAGGTTTCATACTCTTAGGCTATTGTGTTACTGTTTAATATCCTTTTGTTTCAAACTAAGAATTTTTTTAAAGGATTCCTTATAAGGAAGATCTAGTGGTGATGAATTCACTTGGCTTTCTGTCTTTATGTCACCTTCATTTATGAAGGAGAGTTTTTCTGGATGTATTATTCTTAGTTGGCAGTTTTTTTTCTTTCAGAACTTTAGAGTACATCATCCCACTCCCTTTTGGCCTGCAAGATTTCTGCTGAAAAATCTGCTGATAATCTAATGGAGGATCCCTTGTATGTGACAACTGGTTTCTATCTTACTGTTTTCAAATTTCCTTTTGTTTTTGACTTTTGACAATTTGATTCTCATGCATTTCAATGTGGGTTTCTTTAGGTTCATATTTGGTATCCTTTGGGTTTCTTGGATCCGGATGTCCATTTCCTTCCTCATATTTGAGAAGTTTTCCATCATTATTTCTTTGAATAAGCTTTCTCATTCTTCCTTTCACTTTTCTCCCTTTGAAATTCTCATAATACATAGTTGGTTTGCTTGTTGGTGACCCATAATTTCCTTAAGCTTGTTTCACTCCTTTTTGTTCTTTTTCATTTTTCCAACTAACTGAATTATTTCCAACAGCCTGTTTTTGACTTCACTGATGCTTTCTTCTGCTTGATCTAGTCTGCTGCTGAACCCCTCTCATGAATTTTTCAGTTTAGTTATTGTGTTCTTCAGCTTCATTTCTGGTGGATTTCTGTTTGGTACTTTTTAATATTTTTTGTGTCTTTGTTGAAATTCTCACTTTGTTCATGCATTGTTCTGTTTACCTCAGTGAGCAGTTATATAAGAGTTATTTTAAATTCTCTATCAGGTAAATCATATAACTCTGTTTAATTATGGCCATTTTCTAAAGGTTTATTTTGTTCCTTTTTTAGAACATCTTTGCCTGATGCTTCATTTTCCTTGATCCTCTGTGTTGTGTCTACACTTTAGACAAAGTAGGCACCTCTCTCAGTCTTCATTAACTAGACTTGGACAGGAAAAGAGCCTCACCAATCAGCATGGTCTGAGATTCTGGGGGCCTCTACAAATGCCTTCCTTCCCCAGGGAGAAGCAGGCAACCATGATTTTTGTCTGTTTGCTCTGTACTGAGCCACGGGTGGGGGAAAGCTATGGCATATCCCGGTCCAAGCCACTTTCTCTGTTCTCCCCCAAGTAACTAGATTGTCCTGGATCCATTAGAGCTCCAGGACTGGTGAGACAGATGCTAGTTCTTTGGGCAGCCCTGGAGTAGTTGGGGCACTCGACACATGTATCAACTCTTTCTCTCCCAAAGGGGAGGCTGAGAGCTGGGATTTTCATCTGCTTGCTCTGTGCTGAGCAGAGGACCCATGACATCTACCACCCGAAGCTGCTATGTCCATTTTCCTCTGGGTGGCTAGACTGTGCCAAGCCTGTCAGAGTTCCAAGACTGGCAAAACATAAGCCAGTCCTTTTTGGAGTCCCTTCAGAAAAGTTAAGAGTTCTGTGAACCAATTCCTTCCCTTCTCTGAGTGAAGCTGGGAGCTAAGGGATCTCCTCCTGATTATATGGTGCTGTGCCCGGGACAGTGTCTTCAGCAAGAGGCATCTTGAATCTTTCTACTAGTTTCAGTGAGTGAGCTTCACATTCCCCTGGGGTGTAGGAGCCTTTCAATTAGTTTCTGATTTCTCACAAAGAAAGTCTGTCCATGAATTGTTGCTGAAGCAGTGTGTTTGTGGGCGGGTGGGTGGAGGAGAGAGTCCAAGCTTCCTACTCTTTGACTTACTGACATTCTTCTTCTTTTTTTGGTTGGGGTACCAGCCACTGATATGGCATTGCTCTTACCTTTTGGGGGGAAAAGATACATTGATATAGATTATCCACTAAAATGGAGCATTAGCTCCTCTTTCAGATGATTTTTATAGATGATGCTTACAGGTGAAAAAAGGGCCCCTGAATTTAGAAGAGATTAATCTGTAAGAACAAAGGCACCATTTATTAATATGTACCTAGGGAGATTTGGGAAATTTGAACAAGATGACCAGGGTTGAGCCTCTGAGAGGTAGGGCTGGAAAACTTTAACTAAAAAAGTTAGTACTTCATTAGTTATAATATCTCTGAAGTAAGTCTAGTTATAGAAGGAATCAAGAAGGCTGATAATCAAGGGACCTAGAAGAATTGAATTCTTTTTATTTTTCCTAAGAGAAAAAGTTATGGAATCTGAAATAAGTATTAATAGTCACAAGTATGTTTTCTAATGAGGTGGAATAGAATACTCAGTTTTTATGATTTGGATAGCATTTCACTCAGAACTACATTCCTTCCTTGGTCTTATTCCATTTTTCTTTTTTTTTTCTGCTTTAAAAAAAATTAGTTAATACCTATTGAACTACTGCTATGTGCAAAGCACTGTGCTAGGTATCTTGGTCACAATGTGGAGCAAAATTAGAACAGTGTCTTGCTATGTGAAGCTTAGATATTATGATAACAGGAAAGGGTACTTTTTTTTAGTGGAACTTAATCGAGATTCTGATTTGTGCATTAATCTAGGATGACTTTGTTAATGTGAGTCCCCAAGAGGCTGATTATCTAGATACATGGATCAAATCGCATTTCTAAACCTATTAAACTGAGAGCCAAACTATGGTGCCTGGAGACCCAGTGAAAGCACTGTCACTCTTGACATTGCTTCTGGGTGCCTGGGGAACATGTAGCCTTCTGATTTCAAGATTGTTCTTTTTTAAGCAACAAAGGAGGCAAGGAAAGCTTCATCTTTCTCTGCTGCACCCCTTTTAATAAAAGGATTTGTTCTGTAAAATTTGGATTCAGTCAAAAGGCTGCACTCAAGGATCCAGAAGGCCACATATGGCCCCAAGGCCACAGGTTCTCCACCCCTGCATGGTGTTGGAGCAAATTCTTATCCCAGTTCCTACATACCTCTACACAAATGCCCTTGCTGAAAAATAAACATTAATTTTTGTTTCTGTTTTTAATGGCAATGTCTGTTGACATGTCCCTAATATTTCTAGTATTGTGCATGTACAACTCAGGAAAAGTAAAATAGCAGTGAGAGGGTGATAGAAACAGATGGGTATGAGGGGGATTTATCAAATTAGAAAAATTGGCATTAGAAGGCAGTGGATATAATCCAATAGTTAAAGAAAGTATAATTAAAATCATGATTTCATAGCATCAATCATGCTTTTTGTATTCCAAGTTTCACAAATTCATCCTATTATATTTTTATTTTATATACTGAAATTACCAAAAGCATTGATCTAAATCTACCATGTGATTATAAATTTCTTTAGAAGTCATGAAGCCCTTCACAAATTATTCATTTACTCAAGATTAAGGGTTATATTGGCTATTATATTCTCTAATAAATCCTTTTATTGATTATTTATATAAATGATTTATGCATTTAACTACATTTTTAGCTTGCTGCTTACTTATGAAGTCTTAAGCCCTAAAAAGATGAGATTTTAAAAAATGCTTGAGATAATATATTTTACATGAATTGAATGATTCAAAAACAACTGTAAAAGCAGCAAATCCAATAGCATCTACTTAGAATTGCTGAATGAGTTCCATCCATGTGGTTTAAAATTGTCCTCTATTTTTATTTTGCAAATTTTACCCAACACTTCAGAACTACATATTTTTCTTAATTACTCTGACCCTACAATGAGCATAAAAATAAGATAGCACAAACATACCATGATGTACTTATGCGGAAGACTCACAGTGGACTTTGCTAATGCATGCAAAACATGTCCCCAAGGCTTCCTTTTTCAGGTCTCATTTTTTCAGGGCACAGCTCTGGAAGTGATCAATAGATTGTCTCCCTTTGAAGTCTATGGCTCTAGTTGAAAAAGACTTCAACCAGAAGTAGATATTTATTTTCTTTGTGCCCACAAAATATATGCTCATTAACATTAAAAGTTTTATTTTAGCATTGTGATTTATTATAATAATAGTAATAATACTGCTAAGAAATTGGCATCATGTTTATATTAATACTTGACTGGGTTATGACACCACATTGTTATGGAATATGATAAGTCATTACTTAGATTAGGTTGGTTAAGGACATACAAAAAATTGCAGAGGCAACAGGCAAGTACATTCTTAAAATAGCTAAAATTTAAGTGCTTACTATGTGGCAAGCACTATATCAAATGCACTAGGTATATTCACCCATTTAATCTGCATGACAACTTTGGA